>NC_051251.2:23623155-23833155 GCF_015237465.2 Chelonia mydas | reverse complement strand
CTTTTTGTGTGACAATCAACCCTCTTCTTATGCACCACTCTAGAAAAATCATTGGACCAATCCAAGAAGACATTGTCTGACGACACATTGGGTGACATCCTTGAATCAATGGGATGTTTGCCATTGACTTTAATTAGGCCAGGATTTCAGACAGTAAGTTTTGAGCTGAGAAGCTCAAACGTGACCATTCGGAGAGAGGTCAATTATGGAAAATTTAGAACCTGTTGGAGGGAGAAAGTTCATGGATTTCACTGCTGTGTAGTCTTTCTTTCCCCCATTCACAGAAGGTTACAAATCTCACATTTGTGCTCAATATTAACAGGGTCAGGCTTCGCTGTCAACTGTCTACACAGCTCTATAATCAGAATAAGGAAAATACAGCAAGAAAGTGCAGTCCTCCACTTGACTGCCAGATTGAGAAGTCCACAAAATAGCCTCAGTGAAAGGAGTGCCTTGCCAGATTTTGATGCAAAAACTCATAATGGAAACAATAAGGTACATGTGAAAATATTTATACATCATTTGTCTTTGCCGAGAAACTACTTCCATTGCTACTATGAAAGAAACAGCATTTGTCACAGACATCCCACAGTTATAAGTTATTTCTTAAGTATAGGGAAAATATTGTGTTAATCCCAGATGCTAACGTGCAATAAATATTGACAAATGCTGACTTTTTAATGGCAACCATGAATTAGGTCATTTTTAAAGAGTTACAAGCATTTTCATTCCAAAAAGATTGCAATACATGAATGTGTGCCCACTTCTCTGACACCCCTTTACTTCCCCTCAGCTCCCATGAACAGGGTTGTCAATACTGTGTTTCAAAAATAAGGGCCTGTCTTCTTAGCACCCCTGCCCCAGATCTCCTCCAAATATTATTATTAATAATAATAATAAAATAAGCAGCAGCACTCACCTACATTCACTGGGTTATTTCTTGCTGCTTTCTCCAGCACTCAGCAACTCCTGATCTTGTTGTACAGAGATGAAAAAATAAGAGACGTCTCATGTACTAAGGGACTGTTGGCAATGCTACTCATGAGATACCAGATGGATAAACTCAATGTTGTGGAGAGGGAATGGAATGGGGAAATGTATCCAGAAGTTTGGGGGGGTGGGAGGGGAAGTGTAACTAGAACTGCAAATAGGAGGTTTCCTGTCAAAAGGACAAGGGGAGCAATTTGTGATATGAACTGGACAGGACCATTATTGAGGAAGACATACTGATTCACTGAGGCCTTCAGTTACTATCTTGGAACTCAGTTTTCATGAAGCAGTTTTCTCCAGACAATGTGGCACTGGAGCTCTTTAAGCATCCTACTAGCATTGCTAGGATCCCCCTGCAGCTGCAGATTTGACAGCGTTGTTTAAACCATCCTTGATAATGGAAAGATACCTCTTCCTCTCTATGGAAGATACAGGGCCTAATTCTCCTCTCCTTTTGCAACATTTTAACACTATTGTCTTCAGTGGAGTTACTCCTGATTTATATTGGTGTGACAGATGAGAAAACCAGGTCTTGTAAATCTCCAGCTTAACTACTGGAGTGGGTAGATATAGACAGAAGTTTCTGGCAAATTCCACTTCACTCATGCTAACAACATTTACATTATTCAGCAGATATTTTTTCTGCTTTCATTTGGCATTGAACTATTTCTGAGACACCTGTAAAGGAACAAGGTTCTGTAAAGCCTGGACACAGCATGGGTTTTTATGGATCATATTTTAGTCTAGTTAACAGAAGAGTCCATGATTCCACTGGTAATTGAGATGACAGCTAAAGTTAAACAGTAGAATATTTCCTTCTCAGCAAAGCCAGCTATACTTTCCATGTAACACAATCAATAAAGAGGAAGCAAAGGTAGCTCAAGAATACATTGAAGCAATGGCATGTCTGTCAGCTACAAACTGCAGAGTTCCTTCGTATGCCTCATCTCCCCACAGATGGCAAACCCTTTGGGAGCGGATTCTGTCATACTTTAATACTAAAGTTCTGAACCTATACAGCAGCTATGCTTTTAATTTTACATTAATCCTCCAGAATACCTATTTAGCAAATATTACTCTAACCATTTCAGAGAGGGATGAATTGGCATGCACATTTTTAATTGCCTAGTCTTCAGATAAGCTGGGCACCTGCAGCTGCATTTCCCTTCAGTGGGAGTTGAAGGTGTTCTGCACCTCTGAAAAGTTAGGCCATATGTGAGACTTGAAAGTGAATGGAGTAGCAGAGCTGAGCAGGGAATTCAAGAGACTTGCCTCATACTTCCTTGACCTAATCCCAAGATCAGAATCCATTCTTCTGCAGATGGAATAAAACAAAACAAAACAAAAACACGAGCCAAAGAACATGTTTTGATATCATCTCCACTATTGACATTTTCTGATAGTGAAAATTGTCTTAAGTAAGCACTCAAGAGATGGGTAAAAATGGTTGGATTAAGGTGTCATTCTAATAAAAGTAAACATTTGTATTCAGGACATTTTTGGATACTTTTCTTAACATAATAGGTTGAGTAATAAATACTTCCCCTTGTACAGGTTTAATTGAAATTTAAAACCTACAGTTTTCTTCAGGCACCATTAACTAGTCTTGAATACATGAGCATGTGATAACTTTTTCAATGAGATACCTTATATTGCAATTACAAGGCTCTAGCTGAAGTAACTAAAACATCAGTGAACTTCAAAACATTTCTCTTTCTTCTACGGTAATTTCTTTCAGGTGACATGGTAAATGGGTGAAATGCCATGCACACAATGGATGGGCTGGATCAAACACCTATGGGCAAGATCAATGCAGATTTGCACACAAAAAAAGCTTTCACAAAGTGGTCAAGGACTTTCAACAGCAGTAGCAAATGGTAAATATCACAGAATAACAAAAAAATTAACCCTAATTGATGGACGCTTCTGGACTAATATAGAAAACCCTGTCGGTAGCTACTTTTGAGGTAGAAGGGCACAAACTTTTTCCCCCTCTCTTTTTCTTTTTTTAAATGAGAACTTATATTTAGTACAGTTTGCCTGTTTCGATGGTGCATCTTCCCTGATCAAAGACAAATTACAAATACAAATATTGTAACTTCTTTCCTCTGTGGGATTAAGGTACATACTTAGATTTTCTAGTAATAGCTGTGATTCACACAAACCTCAACTGTCATTTCCTTTTGCGGTTCATAGGACATCCAAAAAACCCAAGAAGTTGTAATAATTTAACTGAATGTATCTAATTTATTAATTTTCTAGGTTAGCACAGTCACTGAAAATCATGATGTTCATAGCACGCACACATGCAGACATGCACACACACACACAAAATTATTTTGAAACCATTAAATCCATTTTGTGTAGTTACAATGATTTTTATTCCAAGGTATATCAGCAATGATCAACTTCAGCAGATAATTTATCAATAATTTTCTTCAGCCTAACTCTATAAATAGTTCAATATTCCCCCTAAAGCTACAATGTTCACTGTATTTCAGTCAGTTTTCAAAGTTAAAATAGATATAATAAAGTATGCAGTGACAATATGGATTATGGCACCTGTGTATGAGCTGCTTGCATGAACTGCCATTGGCCATCTGTTAGATACTAATAACCACTGACCATAATAATAAGTATTTTAGTAACCATTACAGCGCATTAATGATCATTTATGACTGTATAGAGAGAAGAGGTGGCCTTATGGTTGAGGCATTTAACTGGAACAAAACTGGTCCTCACAAAATTTGGGTTCAATTAGGCCCGAACCGTAAACCAGGCTCTTCCGCAGATTTTCTGCATGACTAGTGTTAATCTCACTGTGCACCAGTTCCCGGTCTATAAAATGCGGAAAATAATGCTTCCTTTCTCCCACCCTCTGTCTTGTCTTTTTAGACTGGGCAGGGACTATGGATAGGTCTACACTCGGAACTGGGAGTGGGATTTCCAGATCAAGGCTATATATGCCCACTAGCTCTGAGGTAGCACACTAAAAATGGAGTGTAGCTGTGGTGGTGTGAGTAGCAGGAGGGGCTAGCCTCCCCAAGTACATACTCATCCAAGACCCTAGGCACAGACTCAGGGTGGCTACCCCCTCCCGGTGCTTGTACCAATGTGGCTACACTCTATTTTTAACAAGCTAGCTTGATCAGAGCCAATGCAAGTACGCCTCAAGCTGGGAAACGTATCCCCAGCTCAAAGTGTAGACTGACCCGATCTCTTATCTGTTTGTACAGTACCTAGCGCAAGGGGGCCCTGATCTCAGGTGGGTCCTCTAGACACTACCGTAATAACTGATCATCTTCTGCGCAATATACTCCAGTATCTGGGACAGGAATCTCTACAAAGTTCCCCTAGCAGTGTCCTGAAACAACAACTCCCTAAGATGCTAGGATTTCCTTCCCATGGAAAAAGTAAGGGCTGTCTTACTCTTCACATTCTATAACTAATAGATGTCAAGGGATCCAGAGAAACCTATTGGTTTAAACAATATTTTCTGTGGATCCCTGAAAGTCTGTTGGCTCCAGTTTCTACCCTGGCAGTATTGCTCCTTCAGGAGTCACTCTACAAGGAGTTTTCTGCTGCCTGCTGCCCAGAACATCCCCAAGGGCCTGGGGGAAAATTCATTCTACAGCACAGATGGAGAAGAGAAGGTAGGCTAATGCTGACAGGGACAGCAGGTTTGGGTGTGGAACATGAAGCTGTGGAAGATACGAAACTGTGTTAAACAGCCATCCTTCCTCATCTCTACCCCACCCTAGCCACAGCCCTTCCCACTCCTGGTCTCAACCCCACCCTTTCACACACATTCCCAAACTCTGCAAACAAGTTTCCATTAGGTCTGTGGAAGGGAGAAACCAGGCTGTGGAGGTGGCACTTCCCTCCTCTTCCAGATAAGCTGAGTTCTTATCCCCTCTGTGCATAGAGGTAGAAGGGATGAAAAGGCCCTAAATTGATGCTCTAAGGGTTTTATATTAAAACACCCATCACTGTAGAGCTTGAGGAAGAAAAATTGCTGGAAAAGACCACCAGAAACTCAGCCACCAGGAGCAGAAGACAAGCAAATGCAGCAAGGGACCTTCAGACACAGATGAGGTCATCAATACCTGACTGCTTTTTACAGTTGTTACTCTGAATATTCTTTCCTATCTGTTGATCTGCTGTTTGCGCCAAATGTCAGCTCCCATCCTGTCTGTTCACTTCAGCCTCACTTCACCTGCCCTCTATCTTCCCTGCCTTCTCTTTCTTCCACCCCTTCTCTTCTTCAGTATCCCCCCTCCCTTTATTGTCTCTCTGGTTAGCTAATTCCATCCCAGTATTTTTAAACAACAAAGCAACAGAAGAATTGTGGCTGTTACTAACATGACATTTGCAGAACACCACATTGTTCATCCTGTGCATATATCATAACACCTCCCGCAAGCCCTTTGGCGGACTTTTCTAATTAGACTATAAACTTTTCAGAGCTGGGACTGTCTTTTACTCTATGCTTGTATAGTACTTAGCACAATGGGGTGCTCATCTCAATTGGGGTCTATTGACTGTACCGTAATCTTACTAATGTAGTAATGAGAGTTCTTCAGGTTAAAAAGATCGGCATGGTTAGGTACATATTGGGTATATCTACACTGCAATCAGAAGGTGCGACTGCAGCACATCTAGACATACCTAAGCTAGTTCTGATCGAGCGAGCTCAATAAAATTAGCAGTAAAGCCGCGGCAGCCCGGGCAGTGGCACAAACACACACAGGTACGTGCCCAGGCTCCCAGGCAGGCTTGTACTCTGGCAGCTAGTCCATGCTGCTGTGCTTTCCTGCTACTTTTAGCAAGCTAACATGATCAAAGCTACCTCAGGTATGCCTTCACTTGCTGCAGTCACGCCTCCTGACTGACATGGGCAGGGTGGACATGCCCATGAAATTTTCTGCTCAACTCTGGTTACAGAAACCTGCTTAGAGTGAAAGTTTTTTTTCTTTTGGTTTTATTTTGTGTGGGGAGGTGGTGGTTGGAAATATTATCAGCAAGATTAATTCTGTCTGCACAAATACAGATCAATCCCAAACTATACTAAGTAACTCATAACAGGACTGGTTTATGGGAAATGCAAGTTTTTCAGTACATCATACTTCTGCATGAAAAAAATTATTGTCTTGTCATTTTTCCCCTTCAGGTGTTTTTCACATTTTTTGTCATACTGCATTAGACAAGAGTACAGTACATCATGCTATATCATAAACTATGACAATGTAACAAAATTACAATAATGTACATGATTAAAAAAATTGTTGTTTGTTAAAAATAAACCTAAAAACAACAATAGAGGCAGATCAGGTATTGCTAATTTGCACTCATGTAAATCCATATCCACATATCTTTAATATTGATAGCACATACTGAAAAGATTTAACATATGTAGTGATTTTCACCAAGTAACTCCATACTCATCCTGAATACAAAGATGCAAGTTGTCACCATTTATACAACCTGCTAAAACTCCAGCTAGTAATTCATGTGAATGAGTTTTTCCTCTAAAATTTTAATTAAAACACAAATGCCTTGCACACTTCAAACTGTAACATCCTGTACATGTATTTAACTACAGACTGATCAGCGGAGGTCTTTGTAAATAAGATGCATTCTCACACCCAAGGAAGTGCTACATAACTGGCTGTTTGTGACAAAATATGTTTTTAAAAAACAAAAGCTATACCTAAAATAGCTATAAGGTAAAGTTTGCAAAATGGAAATAAAAAAAAAACCCCACACAAATTAAATGTATTCAGTCCATCTTTAACAAAACCAGGAATAAAGGAAGAAATAAAGATTACAATAGAATAGCTAATAAAAGGGCATTGATTTTATATGTTTTAAGAAAAAGTATTCTTTTAAGAATACCCCAAGGAATTTTTCAGAAAGGAATCCATAAAACAGGAAATTTACTGTAAAATTGAAACTCTCTCATATGGGATCTAGTGGTTGTTTTACAGTGACTATATGTGCTTGTTGGTTCAGTGAAGAAAATATAACAAATATAAGTTATGATTATCATGCATGGGGGGAAGCCTCAAAATATATTTTTCTCAATAGTTTCCAACTAATGTGCCCCTGCTGCCTTAGGAGCCTTTCAAGTTAATAAGAGGGTAAAGCAGTCACTTTTGGATACTTGCATTTGTATATCTACACATATTGACACTGCATACTAGCTACATAAAGACATGCACCAAAAGCTAATTTCTGCCCTTGGATACACACGTAGGGTTCCAATTAAAATCAATAGGAGTTGTGTGCACATATCTGAGGAATAGCTGGCCCCAGTATGTATTTCTTAAAGTTCCTGCAATGTATTTCTCAAGTTGCAGAAAATCTCCCTGGAACACAAATGACAGCGATAATAGGAATACAGTATAATAAAATAACTGTACTCTCCAGAGTCCTTATGATCACATCCTTTTTTTCTCAGAAACATTCTTTGGTAACTTTTCAGCTCTGTCACTTTTATTGCCTAAATTATGCTATGGTATTTTTTTCCCCATCATAATGTCTTAGCACAAGTCAATAATTTGTCAGTAATCATGGGATCTTAAAAAGCAGATGCTCTAAGATTTCTCCAGACCAGTCTTCAAAAAATGAAAACCTTTCCCTGAAAAGGATGAAATAGGACCACATTTGACTAACTGATACTCAGTGATCATCCCTGGGAAATATGTTAGGATTCTTTTCTTCTTCTTTAGGGTGTTTTCTGTTTTACGTTATCAAGAACTAGGATTCATAATTTCTGTAAACTCAGACCAAATGGGGTGAAAGAGACTATTAATATCCTAAAATATGCATGCTTTAGTGTTGTCAGAGATATACACTAAGCATTGCTCTTAAAACAGCTCTTCTCAGAGATATTTCACATTTTCCCAGCCAAGCAAAATGACATTAGCTAAGGCCCTGCCAGGAATATTTGCTTATTTCAGTTAGTTTAAGAATACAATTCCTAGCACAAAAAAACTGCTACTCTGCTTCACATAAGTTATCTGTTGAGACTCTAACTTTGCTATGGCTTGTTAATATCAGATGATAGGTGTCTCATAATTCTAAACTTCTGCCTATTTAAAAAGCAATCCATAGTGATCTTGGAATTAATCCTTTCTAGAACAGTGGGCTTTTTCTTCTCTGTTTTAGCATAAGGTTAGATTAAATTTGGCTTGAAATAGGAATGTTAGGGAATGGTTACAAAGTCAAATCTGGTTGTGTAATCTGGCTGCATTAGTGGCTTCTAGGTTTCTGGGAAGGAGGTCTTGAGTGATGTTCATATATTTCTTGTATTCTCTAGTCCTGAGGGAATGTTGACCCTGTTTTCATTTTCCCACTAATTCTTTGGCTTACTGCAGAATTCCAGGAAGAACTTCCTGCAAAACAGTAATATCTGGCACCCATTTACCTGACTATGTAAATACAGAGAATACCAAAGAGTAGGTCAGACTCTAGTAAATAAGGTACATCATTGTTATCATAGACATTACACCTTTGAGGCAAAGGCCCAACACTTTTCAGGAAGGAGGGAGGCAGCGAGTTGAAGGGTATTCTTTTGCTAGTAAAAATAAATGGACATAGGGTCACTCATATATAGGACTATATTGTATTGTCTCCACACATTTTTGTTTTTTAATAAAGAACATATTTTAATATATTGATTGAACTGTCCTCTACCCCCTGTACACGTACAATTAACTAAATCAAATATTTTAAAATGGTAACTTTCCCCCACCAAAAAAATGTAATTTTATTTATTATTTTAAATATCTAAGATATAAATAGATATATAGATATATATGAATGAAACATAAGCTGCTTATAAGCACACACTAATTACACAGGAAATAGACTGATGCAGAGATTTCAATATAATTAGCCAGTTTCGTTGTTAAGAAAATGCCTTTTTTGAGTTGACATTGGCAGTCAGATTAAAAATCATAGCTCCACTGCAGCAATTATCCCCAACCTTGTTTGGGATGGTACAAGTGTTCCTCAGAGAGCAGTTGCTCTCAAGAAAAAGGAAGAAATGCAACCCACCTGCCACAATGGGTGGAGGAACTTGATGCAGCCAGCAGTGAGGGAGGGGACACTTGCTGAGGTTCACCAGGTAGCTCCTCCCCTATTAGGAGTCTCTGGCAGCCATTGGCCAGCTGCATGGGGTGGGGTACTGATTGGATAGCATTTCCCAACTTCCCCAAATTAACTGGAATGTGGGCTATGCAGAGCCTCTTTCCACTCCGTTCAGCAACCCCAGCTCCTTCCCATCCACCCCAAACCAGAAATGGGAACTCAGACTGACAGATGCTGTGGGTCTAGCTGATTACCTGTTTGAGGGTCAGGAAGGAATTTTCTCTCCCATGGGCCAAACTGGCAGCGAACCAGGGATTTTTTTTACCTTCCTTCCAGCACCTCCAAGCCACAGTGGGTTAGACAGGAATGTGCTAGTTACCTGAAGTACTTAGGTTGTGGTATTAATTTGTCTCAATTTGCAGCTGGTTTCCAGGGTGGCTAAAAGGGATAAAATGAGCAGTTCCCAAAGGTAAAAGACCTGAGATATGGTGATAGTCTTGGGCTCATGGGATAGGGGAAAACCTTGTGGCTTTCTCAGGCCCAGGTCAGACCCTGTGGCCCTCACAGCTCAAGGTCCCCATTCTTCAGCACCCTCTCTCCCCCTCATGGTGGGGAGGGTGCTAGAACTCAGAGAGAAATGAGTCTTGGGAGTAAACTAAGGAGAGGTACACCTTGAGTTATGAGTTATATGCTAAGGAACCCTGTAACCCTTGTACTAGGGTAGGGTAATATGGTAAAAGGCCTATAACCCCTACACTGGAACCAATTAAATACCTGATATCGGAGAGTATGGGTGATGGGCAGGTAGCATCCCTCCCCTGTGATAAAGTTTAATAAAAGTTGCAGCCTGCCGCTTAATTCCATGCATGTGTCTGGCCTCATTTTCATTGCTGTGTGCTCATCAAGCAAGGAATAGATACACTGCTTATAGTAACCACATGCTTGTTGGAGGAAAAGTTAATGCTGGCCCAGCTCCAGTGGAGGTAAGTAGGCAGCTGAGCCTCACTTTGAAAATGGAGCAGCCACCTTCTACAGAAGGATAATAAAGCACTGTCCATCTGTGAATAATTTTTGCTGATCTGTAACTATTTCTTCAGTGGAACTTTGCACGAATGTACTATTTGTTTCTTGTTAGGTAGGAGAGACATTCTGTAAACATAATAAAGCAGCATATGCTTTAATTTATCCTAATACTTTCACCAATTAAATCATCTAAGAAGCTCCCTTTGTAATTGAAGCATTAAAGAATGGCAATGGTTTAAGAACTGCCACTTTAGGGAACTGACAAGCTGAGGTAAAACTACAGGCATTTCTGTTCATCGGCTAAACAGCCACATCACCTAGTGTACATGCATTATACTTTACTAAACACATATACCTGTGTTTTTCACACCAGTGGAAAGTAACATGTATAAACACATACCAAATTTTTAGTATTTTCCCAAAAGCATAGAGGCAGAAAAATGTCCATTCCATAGTGCAATATTTTTAAAAGTACTAAAATGCATTTTCCCCACATTTGTGGGAAACAGTGGATCAAACTTCTACATCACCACTCCCCAGGCAGGAAAAATCATTTCCTGGTTCTTTTCCCATGAATTTTGCTGCAATTTGCAGGACAGTGGGGGAATTTTGTCAGAATTTGTGGGATGTTTTGATCCTACTATGGAAGTTTGCAGTTGTGCACAGATTTATGACGTGATCAAGATATACTTTTCATATGGTGTGCTCTAAAACACAGCCTTTCATGTAGGGATAGAGAATGAGTTTGTTTGTTCCAACTCATTAGGAATGACGTACTTCAATATACTCATGAAGTTATCTCTAAACGCAGAATATAAAGCGTCCTCCTTCTACACATTGCTCCCTGTGCAGTCTACAGTAGCATGTATTTATACTTAAATGCGAGAGCTTGTTAGAGATCATCAGCTGCCCCATTTCCGAGCGATAGGTCAGAGATAATTAGTGAGCAGGAAAAGTGAACCTCCTCCATGAGTGACATTAGGGGTCAGATAGAAGAGAGCTTGACCAAAAAAAAAGTTAACTTTCTTCACATCCATCTCAATTTTTCCTCCTACAGTAAAGTCAGTGAAATTCTGTCTCCCAGCTCCTGGCTGGATGAACCTGACAGCATGGAAGATACCATGCAGGCACTTCAGGTGAATGGGATAGTACGGTCTCAAAGACAACAGCGTATGCCTATTGACAGAAAAAGAGCAAAATAACTAAAATAAGGGGAATAAAAATATCATTTAGAACTCAAATGAACATTCATGAAAGTCTGGGGTCTTCTACCAGCTCTAGTGTTCTGAATTATATACATACCTGTGCAATAAATTAATGTATCAGCATCTTGCTTCTTGCTTCTTGCTCATTTTTTAAAAGAGCTGGAAATATATCACACTTTTGTTCTGTTAGCTCAAAGACTGACTAATCTCAAAACAAGAAGAATCGTATTTGGGGTGCCATACTTTTGCTCTAACTTGAGGTAGTAATTTGGCTTTTTATGCATTGTCTTGGTGTTGAAATCTTATTTGCACCTAACTGGAGAGGATCAGTTTACCTTGTTGTACAAGCTACACTACTGCAACCACAATGGGACCATAACGAAATTATGAACAGAGCTGGGTTCTGTCTTTCTTCCATTAGCAATGACTACTCTTCTGGAGTGAGATTACGGTCCTATTACTGGCCTTAGTCACACGTGGAATTCTGCATTCATGTCTTGGCACCTTGACACAAGACAGACACAAATTGGGAGTAGAGAGAGAAAACAAAAAGGTCTTGGCTACCTAGTGGATGTCAAAGATTTTGCCAACAGTGATCAACAGTATCACCACACTCTCAGCACAGGAATAGATTTCCCTAGTTTGGGCAGGCATGTTATGATGGGTATACAAATTGTACTTGTTTGTTTTAAGATTACAAATTCAAGATTGCCTATGAAGGATGTTAATTATAGTGTGTGTGTCCGTTTGTTCTTTGTATATTGGATTTTTTGTGTGTGTGTTTGGTTTTTTTGTTACTTCAAACTGAAAAGCCATAAAACTACAGTACAGAGCACATAGGTCCAATTTTTCTGCAGACCTTTTCAAGTAGGATTTTTTCACCCACCCCCATAAAAGGGAGACCCTTCACCACACATTTCTCAGTCATTGCTGCCATAAGGTGAGGTAGAGTAAATTGAACCCATTGCTACCTAAAAGAAACATGTGACGATCACTAGGCCTGTAGCTAATAGCAAAGGTAATTCTAACCAGTGTTAATGGCCCATGCTCATGTTAAATAATTTCTAGAGATAGATCTGTGCACAATTTTTTTGACCTTCAGAGCATTTGTTATATATAAATTATTCAACATAAATTTCTCATCTGTCAACTAAATTTTAGAACATGCAACTTTCTGTAAATTCTATTTTGATAAACCCTGTGAAAATGACAGCAGATCCTGTTTTAGGAAACTTGTCAGTCTGCCTCACAGGAAACCATGCAATGCCCAAACTTAATGATGTTTTTTTTACAACTGTTTGCCAGCATATTTTTACATTGCATGCATTTTCACTTACAGCAAAAGCCATGAGTCTAGTACTTCACAAGACAGAAAATTAATAATTCAGTTGAACATGTTAAAACAGGTAATTCAATAACATTACAGAACCTGCTTTTTATTCAATCTTTAAATGGGATTTTTGAGTGATAAAGTGACCACAACCATCCCAACATTATGTAATATTAACACACACAAAAAGCTACATTTATGTGAGAGAAATCAACTAAGCACAGAAATTCAAAGGCTGAAACTTCATCCCCTAGCTTGTTCCATAGCACCCACTTAACTCCAGAACCTACAGTACATAACAGCTTCAAGAGATACCTGCAGCACACAAAGCATAAGGGGATGATTGAAGAAGCTGTTGGCTTTATCCTTGAGTTTCTCTGCATTTACTGATTTGTGATAGATTCAATATCTAATACTTGTTACTTGTTTTCTAAATGGATGGTTTATTTTAAAAGCTGCCATTATACATACATAAAATTAACAGGAGTCCAAGAACTTGGACCTGCAATCAGGGGTATGTGTGGAAGGACTCCTAATCCCATTATAGTCAATGGAGCTACGTATGGGCACAGGGAATCCAAATATGGACAAGATTGGAGGATCAGGGCTTAAAGGTGTATAATTTCATATTTATACTAGATGTTTTGATATCTGGATTGTACAAAAACGTATTCATGGAATGTTAAACATGTAATATAAATCCGGAAGATGGTATTACTTGACTTGAGTTTGTAGATGATGCTTCTAAAATGCCTATACGACCTTCTGCATAAGGTACTACCAAGCACCACTACAATAAAGCATCATTCAATGGATGGTAAATTTACACAGCATACTAATGCATGGTATTACATGTAATATAACTCAGTAGAAGCCTGAATGAGATGAAGCAATTTCCTTGGTTTGGGACTGCCCAGATGAGTGTGTTTTTATCATCACACAAACTTTAATGTCTCCCTTTAACCGTATTAGGAGAACAATAAAGACAGTTCACCCTAATGTGACCTCCTTCTTTCATAACATTTAACACAGTCAAACTAAAAGTGCAAGTCTGTTACCGCTTCATGTAAAAAAAATTTACCTCATGCTATTTTTGCAAAGCACCGAATTGAAATAGCTGAGCAATGCATACTTTCACTTGGAAAAAAAAAATCATATGAAATCTTGGTACTGACAGAAATACCATATATTGGAATATATAAGGTTTGTCAACTTTTAATACAAGCAACTTAATTAAAGATGCAGAGTTTTAACATACCCATACTGGATCACTTTATGCTGTGGCCATCTATCACTTCTGAAAATGCTCCTTAAAAACAAACAAACACACACTATAATTTTACACATATTACATAATCGGAACAGAGTTTCTACTTCTTTTTTTTAAAAGGGACGCTTGCAAAACACTCTCTGGCATTTTAAAACTCTTCATGCAGCATTCATAGGCAAGGTATATATTAAAAAGCATAAGGTATCCACAGCTTTAGATGCCCTGACAGAATCACAATGCAATAGGGTTACCACCCAGCAGCATAACAGCGCTCACACATAACAAAAGAAAATTAACGTAACCAGCCAGTAATTTCAAATTCTAACAAATAAATGGTCTTGGCAGCAATTCCTTAAGGACAACAGAAGGTCATTAAACAGAGCTACATTCTTTGATGGTGTAAATCAATATAGTTTCATTGACTCATTTACACCACCTGAGAATCTGGCCCACAATGAATTTGAGAGATAACATTGACAGAGATACAGATGATAGATATCTAACTCACGTAAGTGGCAATCCTATCTCTGAGCCATTATATCCCAGCATGTAGTATTATAGGGTTCTGTGTTGCTCCGAGGTGCCATGTTTCAGATGAGAAGCAAGATCAAGATACTAACAAGGACACTTTTTGTAAGAGTGAGGAATTTAGTAATCCAACCAGGTCAGTGTTTGAAGACACTTGTATTTTCTCTAGTATCTTTTGCATTAAACTATTACTATGTTCAATAATATGAAGAAATCCTAAGAAAGTGATAAAAATGAAGGGTTTTTCCCCCCCTTAAATTTGGGAAATGAAATCCTTACAATAATGATAGTGTATAATCATTCCTCTAAAACTCTACAATTACAGTTCCATTCTACAGTTTCAACTTCGAGTGACTTTTTATCAGAGGTTTTCAATTTTGTAGAACTGTACCAAGGTATTCATTGGTTTTTAACACTGTCGAATATTCCCCCTACACATCTCCCCAAACACAAACAAGAGAATGAGAAAGCACTGAACTTATTTCACAAAACTAGATTTACCCCAAATCTGTAGAAGTAACAAATTGGAAAACTAAGCCTTACCTCCCAGCCTAATGAGGTGGAAAGCACACTGCCCAAAATAGGGCCTATAGTTCAGTTCCTAACGCCATATTTATGCCTAACTGATCTGACTTTCTCAGCTGTTGAGAACCTATGAGAACTGCAGGCACTCAGCACCTCTGAAAATCAGACCATTTAGTTAGGTGCCTAAACATGGTTTCAGACATCTAGGGACAGATTTTCAACACACAAAGGGGCACTTTGAAAATCAATGGGAATTGAATACCTATGGGAGAAAGGTGCCACACTAATATTTGTGCCTTTAAACATCCCCCCCGCCCCGGCCCCAATTAGAAAATAATGACCATTGTTCCTGGTTCCAGTATTGAAACAGCAATGTCAAAACAAAAGGGCCTTCAAAAAAATTAACACAAACAAAAAGGTTAAACTTTTTATTATTATTGAGATAAAAGTCAAATTTTACAGGAAGCATAGACTATAGGCTGGTGTTGAGCTTTAGGTCATGATGTTAATGGTGTTAAAACAAGTCCTGGGGCTAAGGGTTAATGATGGTATGCTCCATCATAATCCTAAATGTAAAATGCTTGCTATTATTAGAATCTTTTATTCCTAATCCTGTTAAATTTCTACTCGAACGGTGACTTGGAAAGTCAGAGAAACAGAGCACAGGTCAGATAGTTTCTATGTGCCAGAGTGTTTCCAACTCAAACGCTTGTTCTCCACACAAAAAAGGACAAGCTAATCTTCAGCCAATTTATCCTAATTTTTATCAAAATGAAAATATTTGCTGAGAAAGAAAAGTGAGTGGGAAAAATGTTGGAATTTCACCTTAGTGACCATAGTTTTAAATCAAATCAGATGATATTCAGATGGTTTGCAAAGGTGCAGAGTGGGATATATAACGTTTAGCGAGCCCTTAGGAGGCATATAGCTGGAGGAAAGTCACAGCATTTTTATTAACTGCACAAGCACTGAACTCAAACTGAGCCTGCCCAGATTTCTGAAAACATCTATTGCATGCTGGGCACTTTCCGGGTATGTCTACATAGCAAAGAGAAAAAAATGGCATCAGGCCCAAGCCAGCCGACTCAGGCACATGGAGCTGGCTTGTTTCATTGCTATGTAGACTTCCGGGCTTGGACTGGAGCCCTGGCTTTAGAACCCTCTGGGGTTAGAAAACATAACTGAGGCTCAGGAATTGGAATCTATTCCCAGCTCTGCCAGAGTTTTCTTCTGACTTTGGGCAAGGCACTTAGACCAATCATGTGTCCACTGATTTGGAGTACCTTGTTGTTTTGCCTGTAGCTAGAGTAGCCTAGTGCCTTTAATTCAAAGGAGCAGAGCACCTACAACTCCAGGAGATATCAGTACAAAATGGAGACATTTAGAACCCATGAAAATAAGACCCTCTATCACTCAAGATGAGTGGCCAAAACCAGCGGCACCTAAAAGTAATGGACACTTAAATATATGGCCCTTCCTCAATTGTCCATCTACAGACATCTCAAATAGCGGACTGAGAAAATGTCAATGTATATGTCAGATGTGTATGGGGGCTGGACTAGATGACCTCTCGAGGTCCCTTCCAGTTCCATGATTCTATGCCCCTTCATCAAGGCTGATAGGGGAACCAGGCCCACCCACTGCTTTGAGTTTAAACCCAGGGACTCTGGGTTAAACAACTAGGTCTGCTCTTTCAGACACCTTCTCTCTTCTTCCCTGGACACCTTCCTACCATTAGCCTTTCTTCAGGCCCTTTCTGGGCTCTTTATAACAAGCAACATCTCCCAGGAGTTCTCCTCAAAGGTCCAGATCCTGCCCTTGTGTCAAAGTCATCCACAGGTATTCCCTCCAATCCTATGTCTTCCAAGTGTCTTCCCTCCTTAGGGTTCCTCCTTGCCCAGCAGGAGCCTTCCTTTTCCCTATCAAGAGAGCAACTGAAGAATTCTTATCTTTCTGTGCAGGCCCTTCTGTTCCAAACTTTCTCTCTTTATAACCACGACGCAGCTCCTCCCCAGCTGGGCTACATCTTTAATTAGGGCTGGCCCACCCTCCAGGTGCAGCCAGATGGGTTAACTGAGCTCTTGGACTCCTGCTAACCTTCTGTTTACCTGTGTGGGGTAGACACCCCTTCACAGAGGTGTTCAGATATTACAGCAATGAGGGCGGGGAGCAGGGGGTGTCATGAAAAAGCTTATAAAATATATAAATAAAGGTATGTAGAAAGAACAGAAACCCAGACCTTGATTGGGGCTGCTACACACTATCACAAGACAGCTATTAAAAAACAAATAGGTATCCCTCAACAAAATTAGTAGAAAAATATTAGTTCTGAGAATTTAACCAAACCACAGGCCTCCAGCTTCAGGTATATTCAGGAAGATGGATTGATATTATAAAAAAAAAACCCACCCCACCTTTAAAAGAATAAAATTACACTATTTCTGAGTATTAACTTTGACCCTGATCCTGCAAATGCTTGAGAATGTGCTCATTGAGCTCAACGAAACTATTCAATAGGACTATTCATACAATATATGCAAGTGTTTGCATGATTGAGATCTTAGTAAAAAATGTTAATATCTGTAAATGTATGTTTTGCATTATAGTTTGTACGTTCTTTTTAAAAAAAGATTAAACAAATAAAAAAACACCCTTAAAGAGATTTAAAATATTTAAAGGAGAATTCTCAAAGATACCCCAATTGTCCCTATAAATGCCAGAAAATGGACATATGCACACACAAACTGGCCAGTTATGCCTATTACTCATTTGCTCATGCTGTTACCCCATTTGTGCATGCAGGGATTGAACTGCACTCCTTATTAGTTATACTCAAGAAGAGTTTTGTAGGAGGCAGCATCAGGCCTTCAAATGCAAGATTTGTACAGTGCATACAATGGACAGTCATACATTTTAAAGATGTGGTCATAAGCATCCACATATGAAAGTTTGATCCTTAAAATCATAGAGCAGATTGCAACCAAACTGCAATAGTTTCAGTTATCACTTCAAAGCGCAAAATATTCAATTAAAATCGTGCTATTTGTAGCATAATGTATTTTAAAATTATTAAAGATGTTTGACTTCTCAAGAAAACCAGTTTGGAAAATATGAAACTGCTTCAATGATTTTAAAGTGATATGCTACACATTGCTATAGTCCAGAACGAAGATCAATTCCAAATTAAAGCACCTATAAAACATCTGTAGTGCTCTGATAATTTTAAATCATTTTGCACTGCTGAAGTCCAGATTCCCTATCACTTTCAAGCTGAAACACTTAGGATAAATTTGAAGAGCTCTAATAATTTTAAATCATTGTGTACTGCACATGCTCAGAACCTTGATCACTTCCAAATTCAAGGGCATATAAAAATTTGAAGAGCTTCAATTATTTTAAATCACCATGTGCCGTGCATAGAGTGATTTAAAATTGTTGTAGTGCTTCACATTTTTTGTAAGCACTTCAGTTTGGAAGTGAGTCAAGCAGCATTCCAGCATAGCAGTTCAAGACATATTGGACTGATTTAAAAATGTAACACTCATCAGAACTGGAAATTAAACAAAAAAGGACTATTTTTTTTTAAAGGAAGGAGGGATGATTGAAAAAGTAATCCCGTCCCTTAAAAAGGGGGGAGAATATCCTCAAATATTATCTGAAAAGAAGGAGGGAAGGTTTTCCTTAAAGGTATAGCAATGTACCATATGAAAGGGACCCCGAGAGGCAGGAAAAAGGGGGAAGGATTTGTGGGGGGGAAAGCGGGCAAACTCATATTCTCTTACAGCTGAATTGTAACAGCAGTGGCATTTCACTGATTATGGTTCTGTTCTTTGCCTCAGTTTGCCCAGTGAGGATAACTCTCAGATGTCCTTTCTTTACACTGTATGGTATGTTACTGGCTGCTAGTCCCCTTGCTCCTATTTTATATTTCGCTCCAGTTGGGGAGGAGGAAAAAGCACTGTACAGTCAGTGATAGTTAAGAGAACCCAGCATTAATTATCTAGTACCATATCTTCATAGGCTGTAAAGATTTTCAAAAATGCTTAACACCCAGCCACTCCTCTATTAGTACAATTGGAGTGTTTTGAATTATTCTTTACAGAGACATTTTTAAATGTCCCATTTTATTCAGCACTGTATAAAAACTGGATTTTGGGAGGAGGGGACATTTTAAACTTTATCATCTTCTTTGTTGCCTTTGGGTTTCACGTGGAGCTGGCCTGGCAATGCCCAGGAAGCAGGGCATTCTTCATAATTCTGCTTCAGTGAAAACATACTGTCCTGCAGTTAGTAGGAAAAAAGGAAAAAGAGCCTGAAGGCACTGGAATAATTAAGCGGATGCAGTGACAGCTGTGGCAGGTCCTGGGCAGGACTGGCTCCACTGAGCTGAATTAATGGCATCAACAGCCCAGCATCTCCATTAACATTTGATCATTAATTATTACCCTCTGACAGTAAGATCTGAAACCTTCTTATGAGTGGTCTGTTATTAATCTACCTTACCTGCCCTGTAAATCAGGCATATCTCCCACCTAAACAGAATTCTCTGCATTTTTTTCATTAGCAATTGCTTTTTAGAATTGGTTTGGTAAATATACACAGTGCTACTTTTAAATTAATCAGGTGTACTTTTTAAACAGCAGCAACCTTCCTAGAATGTTTACTTAAAATAAAACGGTTACCTTCTATATTCTACTAGCTGGATGTAGTTACAATTCTCAGAGAAAACAAATATTCATTCTTCTTTCTGAGCCGCTCATCATAACCAAATAAACTTGTCAAAATAATATTCTTCTTACCAAGCACAGCTGAGAATAAGAACTTTACTTTCACACCAAACACAGTGACTTATTTATTACCATTTAATTCAGAAAATATAGATGAACTATCATCATGGTGTTTACCAGCATGTTAAATGCTAAATAATTATCACCTGCATCCTTCGCTCAAAAATGGCAAATAGCAAAACGTAAAAAACCCATGCTTTTAAAAATGGTAAACAATAGTGAAGAACTAATTATATCACTAAATTTGCATTTAGCAACCTTTGCACAGTCATTTGGTTCATTTTCTTTTTAGAGGGAAATTACTGCCTATTAACCTTTTATTTTTCTTAAACAGCATAAGTAGCTATTCCTATGGGTACCAATCAAGAGCAAAGGTGAGCCTGATTCTCTGCTCACTGATATAAATCAGAAGTCACTCCATTGACATTAAGAGGAGAATCAGGCCCTCTGTTCCTTCATCTGGACTATGTACATTCCTTCAATCACTCCACATGCAATCAACAGGATTTTGTAATCAACAGGAATTTTGAGTATTGATTGCAGGCAAGATCAGGTTGGTAGCCTAGTTAATACTTAAAAAAAAAAGCAAATTACAATGTACAATTCATGTGATAGGTTTTCCTACAATGAAGAAACTTTTTATGACATGGTAACGTAGCCAAATTAGCGCAGCCAATTAAAACACTGGTAGCTAATCTAGCTGCTTGTCCTTTTTCAGAAGAGGAGAAAGAAGAGGGATTGATTATATGTGCTAAGGATCCTAATAATCAATCTGCTCACTATACAATATAGCCCAAATCTCCACTGTGCCAGTATCCATTCAGCACAGGAGGAAAGTGCAGGGGCTTGTCAGGAAGCCAATTATAGCCATCTAATACTTAGGCCAACTTGGACCCAGCAGAATTAAAAGCAGCCTATTGGCTGCTCTAACTTACAACGGCTCGATATGGTCCCCAAAGGCCTATATGCCAGTTGAGAACTGACAGAATGTAGGCACTCTTCATCTGGCCCCCATCTTGACTCCAACACCAGGATGAGTTGGAGGCAGTTGATATAAGAACTAGCTATGCTACTTTATGCCAGCAGAAAGCTACACTATACCAGGGGGATTCTCAGTTTGCCATTTCGTATCAGATTCCTACACTTTGTGCCACCAAGCAGTACAAAGTGGCCAAAACGTAAGGGGAGAATCTGACTCTATATTTTCATTGAAGACCCAATTCTGCGCCCATTGAAGTGAACGGAATAACTCACTTGAATTCATTGTATGAGGATTGGACTTTAATTATAACCCTAGTTTACAATTATTTCTCTTACAAGCCATTAACAAATAGACTTCAGACAAACAAAATGTACTAAAGTTACTGTCTCCCCACCCTGCAGACAGACACACCCCATTTAGGAGAAATATGTACGAGATAGTGTCTGCTATTGAATACCATTAACCATCTTCTCCAGCATAGTTGCCTACATTGTTTTAAAGCTAACATAATGGGATATATATTTTCAAAGGGGGCTGTGTTTCATGCCAGATGGTTTATCTCTTGAAACAATTCTCCCAGTAGAGAAACAGTGGCTACACAGTTGCAGCAGTGTTCAGCCGCATAGCGCAATAGTCATTTGGCACTCACATTTTGGAGTCAGACAAAAGTATGGTTTGTGTGGATTTCAGACTCAAAAACTCATGACTTAAAAGGACTTTTCTATAAATGGGTATTATGAATTGCTGTAAAATTGGTATTCAATTTTCAACGGGAGTGAAATGTGCAAGTACATTTTGGTTTTACACACAAATGTATCAGTCAGTACAATATTGAGGGGATATATCATGATTAATCAGATAATCGTATCACTGGAGGGGTCTCAGCCCTGAAATTTTAGGATCTGAAAAGCCAGTTTGCAAATGTTTTACAGTTATACGGTCCCGTTTAACTGAGAATTGCAAAAGTGGGTTTTATCATTTCCCCTTTTACGGGCTAGGAAAGAGACAGAAAATTAAGGCCTAAATTTTCTTTCAATTTTGGATACCTAACTTTTTGACACCTAATAAATGATGAGCTCCTCCCGCTCCCATGGACTTCAGTGAAGATTTAGGCATTCAGCATCTCAGAATATCAAGCTATTAGTAAGTGTCAGGTTGGGTGCTCAAAATTATCTGATATTTTTGAAAATGTAGCCTTAAGAGACTTGCCAAAATTAACACAAGTATGTGACAAGAGCTAGCAATAGAACTATGGTTTTCTGCGTCCCTGCCTATTGTTCTAGCCACTGGAACACACCACATCACCACCACCCAGATTTTGGGTGGAAACGAATTGAGGTAAAATCATATTGAAATATGCATCATACACAAATATCCATTATATGTGTTTGCAAATATTAATGTGTATGGACTGCAAGTCCTTCAGCCTTCTCTTCTACTGAACAGTGATGGTGACTTCTGGGAGAAGCTGAAGAACCAGATTTTCTATTTCAACAATGGTTGAAAACTTGTCTAATTCTGTTACAGAACTTCAGTGGAAAACACAGACCTTGTTATGCAGTAGTGGCCACTTCATAAAAATAAAACTGTAGAGGTACAGGTATCCATTCCAAGAAGTTTTACCACCCTCTGAAACTTTCCAGGCATCTAGAGGGAAGGAAGGATCTTCTAGATTCCAGAGATTTAAAAAAAAAACAAAAACAAAGCAAACCCACCGCACACGTATACAGGAGGTTCCAAATTAAGAAATTCATGGGGAACGTGGGGCAGTTGACAAGGCTAGCAAAAGTCCTGCTGTTGTACCAACAAGTTCTTCTTAACTGAGCCTTGTTTGTGAGTAACGTCTTTTCTACAATGAATAATATTCCTTTTAACAAGAACAGGGATATTTTCCTAGGCACAAGCGCCATTTTACACCAATGTACACTTCTCCCTAATGCTTCAAGCATTTCCATACTGCCACAAATACAAGCACTTTTTCCTCACAAGTATTCAGCTATTTCCTTAGTATAGAAAAAAGCTGATTGATCCATAACTTCTATTAATTTGATTTTGTGGCTATAACTTGTTCTTTGCAAAACAAGTTAAGCAAGCTCCATCCCTTTCAAAACTCTCATACCATAAAAAGAATCATGGAAAGCCGAGGAGGAATGGTAGTAAAAAGTAAACAAATATTGGAACCACAGATGTGCTTAACTATCCTGAAATAATCTGGTTAGCTAGAGAACCGCAATATTCATTGTCTTAGATGCTGCAGACACTCATCCATTAGCTTTGGTTGCTATCTACCAGAATAAATTCAGATTTAAAAAAAAACCACACTACCCACATTAATGTGGGTATCATATCCAAAGAAATGTTTGAGCCATAGTCCAAGATGAAAATATATGAAGTACTTGCTACCATATATGTTGTAAAAAATTGTGGCTAGCCAATAATAAAAATAAAATAATAATAATACCCCACATATACCTGTAAGTTACTTGAATGATCCTGGGGGAGGGGGGGAAGCCACAGTAATTCTGGAGATTCTATGGACCGTGTCTAAAAAATAAAATCAGCACCCAAGACACCCCAAGCTATTAGTCAGTTCTAAGAATCCTTTCTTCCCAGTGATTTAGTAAAACAGGCATCTGGCACAGTGTCAAAACCAGGGTTCAAAGGTCACATAAAATCCAAATATTTCATAAAGTATCTGCTACCCTAAAAAAAACCACGACCATGTCAGTTGTTCATTGCTCTGTAATATTTGAGAGTAATGAATGCCACATACAACTTAAAATACTCAGATGTTCTGAATGCCAGGAGGTCTGCCAAGGTATTCAGCACATCACTAGAATTGTTTTCCTGCTGGCTTTATATAGTATATAAAATATGTTATGTCACTTTGCATTGATATTAAAACACAAGGATCAGGTTTACTTCTAGGTAATATTGAATTGCATCATCAAAGTTATAGATCTGAAAATTGCAGGGTTGGGGGAAGGGACCCTCTTGATGGGCATCTTGAATCCAGTTCAAATATTTGTTGCATTTAGACCAAAGTGGGTATTTCCTGAAAGTGAGTAACCTGAATAATTCATAAGTCCATAGCTAAGTCAATATCCACACATCTCTCTCTCTCTCTCTCTCTGAAACCAGAACCTTTTTAATAGTTTGCATGGTAACAATATAAAGCACAATTAAGATTTACAAATACAGTGTGCAAACAGAAAAGAAAGTTGGTTTTGCAAAATTATCTAATGCAGGTAGACTTCAGACAAAATCATATTTGTAAAGAGGATATGATTGAATCAAAAAAGTGTTTAAATTATGTTAAGGGGTTGACAATATTCAAGAAACTGATAAAATCTGGGGAAATTAATTTCCAATCTGTTACTGCACTAATTTACTCTGGTGGGCAAGAATAGCTGAACAAATAATCTGTAACAAAGTTTATTAGACAACACGCAGTTTTAGTTTGGCCAATTATATTAGACAGGTCCTAGCTTCTCATCAGGGCTAACCTGAATATCCTCCAAGTTCAGATGGTGAAATCTTGGCCTCAGTGAAGGCAAAACTCTCATTAACGTACTTCAATGGGGCCAGGATTTCCCTCAAGGAGTTTTGGATATTTGATTTTATTTTAGGTCCATCGTTAATTAAATGAAATTAGTAATTCAAACCATGTCTGCATCACCAAACCGTTATGATATCCATCATAAATGGATGTATTGCTCAAAAGAGCAGCAAGGCTGGAACAGCAGGGGTGCTTCAGAACGGACTGATTTGCATTGCCAAAGCTATGGGGAGGGAGGGGGGAGGGGGGGCGCGCGAAATCCTGAAATGAAACAGACTGCACTACGGAACTGATCCAGAGTCCAAGTCAACAACAAGGCTCACATTGATTTTTTTTTTTTAATAGACGTTGGATAAAGCTCATGTCTGGCTCTAGGTCACTCATTTTCATGAGCCCTGAAATGCACCCAAAAATCCTAAACAAAATTGTATTCATAAACAAGGATTAAACTTTGTGTAGCACCTAATGTATCTGCCAATAGCCTTCTTGACACTTAACACCAAGCAATAAAACACAGATTAAACAGACTAAAATTCATG
Organism: Chelonia mydas; assembly: GCF_015237465.2. NCBI lineage: Eukaryota > Metazoa > Chordata > Testudines > Cheloniidae > Chelonia > Chelonia mydas. The sequence goes on along the minus strand of NC_051251.2, from coordinate 23,808,323 downwards.
TAAAATTGAAAGCAAAGAGACAATTAAAATAAACTTAAAAACAGTGTGCCATGCGTGCTGAAGGCCTTCTGAGAAAGGGGGTGAAGCCTGGATTCAGGATTATATTAGCACTCTGAGGTGAGTCCTAATAAAGTGTGGGAGGCCTAAGCATGTGCTGCTCCCCTCATAGTTCTTCTCTGATACAAATCGGTCTAATTTGGGTCCTGTTTTGTCCTGAATCCAATGTTCTATTGGGAACATCACAGAAACATAAGCTACAATTTAAATATATTTTTTTAAATGGATGCTGGTGGTGGATCGGGCAAGGAAGTGGATGGGAACTAGGGTGAAGCTTTTCATCACTAGGTCACATAGAGTAAAAGGGTGCACCACCCATTCCTCATCTTTTGACCTATCCACTTCCTCATGGATAGTGATTCATTAAAATGACTGTGCAGCTAGTACAGCATCAACACAAGTCAGTAATAAGCGGAATTCATCAAAACCAAAAATTTTCTCCGGTCCAAAAATGTTAAAACCAGAGAAAGAGAGACTGGTTCTATAGCTCCATGATGAGCCCATGCTTCAAATCAGGCAGAGAAGAGACTTGAATCTGGGGGTCCCACATCGTAGGTGAGTGACCACCAATCATACTCTAGAATAGCCAAGCAGGGGTTCTCCTTTCTTTTCACACAAATTTTAAAGGTCTCATTCTGCATCAGAATGAAAATTTTCATAACCTTGAGTTTTGTTTCTTTTTGAAGTGGGTGGGAGGGCATTTGTTTTGTTTTAAAAAAGATTGCATTCCAGCCAACCCCAGAAATAAGTGAGGGCAAAAGTTGTTGCCACTTAAATTTGATAGCCTCTGGGGGGCAGAAGGAGAGGGCAAATGGTGATCTCAAGACATTTCTTTTCAGCCAAGGATTCAAACCACAAAAATGTCCACCCAATTAGCATTAATTAGCACCCTTGTTTCAATGCTCTGCAGTAAAACCACAGACTGAATAAGCCTAGAGACTGAACTATTCTCTGGGCTATTCTGTTACTCCAATTTTGTTTCTTTTGATCTGGGTTGGACTTGAACCAATGACCTACAGCAAAAGGGACCACAGCCCTCTGAGTGTCCTGTCCCTCATTAATACTGTAGCATGAGGAAAATAGTATAACAAAGACAAATGAATATCTGCTGTGCCTCTGAGATTGCTAACATTTCCAGTCCAGTTTGTTTATCGAAGCTTGTTTGTTAATTTAAAAATTATTATTTTTTAGATTTGTTTGGCAAAAAAAGAAAAAAAAAACTTCCAGTACTGGGCCCAATTCATCCCTGGACTCATTCCATTGAGATCAGTAAATCTACAGCCGGAAAGAATCTATCCAAATGATCTGCTTGCCCAACTTCAATATACAGAAGCTCTCTAGGCTATGCCAATCTCTTGATTTCAATCCAGTCTTCTGCAGCTCTTGTTAGCTCCTTCATTAAGAAACAGGAACTCAGGAAAAGAAAACTTTTGATACTTTCTTTCTTTTAGATTACATACAAGCTAATACAACCTCAGCCTGAATCATACCTAAGCTACCCAAAGCAACTAGTTAATCAAGTCAATGGGAAGCAATCTTTCACGACTTATCTTGTGGCTGATCTGTCACTGAACTATAGAAGGCAAAGGAATTTTATATATATCAGGCTTTTTCTTCATTTGTTATTTAATAAACTGTTTATAGTATGCCCTAATTACACACATTTGTTATAGATATCAAACCCAGAAATGGGTGAGAAAATGCTAGATAGTTTCCCACCTAAAGTTTTAATGAGATAATAATACCTCCAGCCCATATGCTTCAAAAACGTTATCCTCAATTATGTAACAAGGGGTATGCTGCTGATATCTGTTAACAGCTAGAACAGCTGTGGTTTTCTGCTTTTTTGCACCGCTCAGGAGAAGCGGCAAGTTCAGCTTCCCTTTTTTTTTTTTTTTTGTTGTTGTTGCAAAACCTCTGAGCTGAACAGGTGTGTGCAATCACGAACCACAGTGATGAACCCAAACTGCTGCCTTTCTAAAAATTCCACCAGCCAGTGACACATTCTGGTCAAGGTTTCACAACCTTGTTTGCCACTGGTTGTTTCTGATGATTCATTACCCTCATGGAGGTGAATTTCAATTATCGTTAATATGCTACTTTTCTGGTACTGTACTAAGGGGTTCCTCATTTTCATTTCTTACTCTTCTCCCCACCCACCTTAAATGAATTTAACGCCCTTGATAAGTGCTGGATTCACAGCCCAGGGGACAGAGCCAGGTACAGAGCCTGCTACAACAGCAGTGCAAACTTCCCCACATTGCTCCATCCACGTGCATCAGCATGAAGGGGACCCTCTCTTGATAGTCCATTTTCCATGTCCATTCTGACCTTTGCCTCTCTCAAGATTGCCAACAATTAGTGCAACTAGCTCATTGGTGCAGTTATAGAACTGCTCTTTGTAGGTGGACGCTTGCCCATAGCCACTGAACTCATTCCATATAGGCCACCAGACACTCATCTGATAATATATTGGCTGAATCTTTCTTTGAGTGAGAGATTTGCTACTGACTTCAAAGCAGCAGCATCTGGCCTCTATTCCCTACCTACTGTAATTCTGATGTATTGGAACTGTGGGGCAGTAACCTAGAGGTGAAAGCTGTGCTATCCTATTGCACCCTCAGTCTCAAGCTATCTTGTGTATTCTCCCCATTTTTTCCTTCACTTCTTCCTCAATTTCCCCCCCTCCATAAAAATGAAAATGTTGTTTTTACTGTAGCTTTAGGATCTATTAACTTGCTAGTTTCTTCATGTCATTAGCCTTTATTTCTATTTCCTTTCCCTTCTCTTCACCTCCACCCAAGATCCAGTGTACTTTTAAGAAACAGGAAGTGTATAGAAAAACTGTGTCCTCAGAAGGTCAGATGATGTGGATTTCAAGAACAGCAGCATTGTGAAAGCTTTCCCCAAACTTATCACTCTTATGTCTTTGTAAGCTCTGTCTGCAAATAAGTCAGGCATTTTATTATGCAAAAGGTAAGGATAACTCTGTGATGCCCTGAGGGAGAAATATAATCTCATGCCTAGAACTCAAACCCTAACTCTGCACAGGCAGCAAGGGAGGAAGTACCTCATGCATAATTTCAGTCAACCCTCATCATATATATTACCCCTACACCCAGAGCGGCACCAATGGGTTGCTTAAACAGACACATCCACGATTCCTTGCAAGGGGAAGAGTTATTGCGATGTAGATCCTTTTATAAAAAAAGCAAAAAGGACAAATAAGATGATGCTGTTGGATCTCCTTTTTCTCTTACTTACTTTTAAGACCCCATTACCCTAGTATCTGAGTGCCTTGCCATCTTTATCCTCACAACACTCTTGTGAGCTCAGGCAGTATTATTAACCCCATTTTACAGATAGGGAGCTGAGGCTCAGAGAGACTATGATTACAATGGGAGGCATGTGATTAGGCACTTATTGAAAAGCCCACTAGGTACCTATCTGCATTTTTAGGCACCTAAACATCTTTAAAAATTCAGCCCTATGTAACTTGCCACAGGTCTCACAGAAAGTCTTTGTCAGGGCGGAGAACTGAACCCATCGCTCCCAAGTCCCAAGTTAGGGCCCTAACCATTGGACTGACCTTCCTCTCATTCCCTTCCCCCCACCCCCACCAAGCCTTGTGTGTCCCAGGTTCAAGACAATGGGTACCCTACAAATCGTATGGGTTGCATTCCTCACACAAGCAAGTCTTCACTCCCACTGAACTAGCAAGAGTACAAGTCCGATTTTCAAGAGAAGTTGGATGGCAAAGTTCAGTACATTTACAAACAAGGAACAGAAACTTTTTCCCCCCTAAACTTTTCAGTTGGAACCTCATGACCTTAGATTTTGCAAGTGCTGAAGGAAAGATACGTGCGACTGTGTGCACAGGCAGAGAACCTGTGATTCACTGGCTTGTGGTCTGTGTATTCAACTCCTGAATCACAGAAGGAAAGTGACTCTTCAATTAATGTGCCCATCAGTACACAGGCACATAAATTGCCAAAGAATAAATTGTTTGACCCTAAAATTATGACCTTATAGAAAAGTTGCACTTATGTAAACGTCATTACAGCAACTGAGGCATGGTCTACACTTAAAACGTACACTGGCATAGCTATATTGTTTAGGGGTGTGATTTTTTTTTTTAAAAAAAAATCAACATAGCTATACTGGCATAAACCGTAGCATAAATGCTGTTATACAGGGATATGTGGTTTTGCTGGTGTGACTTATTTTGCTTAAGGAACCAGCATAAGCTATATTGGCAAAAGCATTCTTTGCCGGTATAAACGGTGTCTACACTTGGCAGGCTTACTAGTATAGCTATACTGGCAAAGTTTTTCTAGTATAGACAAGGCCTTAGATGCTCATTCAGAGTCTGTGCCTGTAATGTTATTCATGAAACACACCACAGTTGTTATTGTCGTAGAAGTGGAATTCTCACACTTCTGAGACTTTTGTATTATGGGGAAAAATAAATAATTCTTTGTATTTGCACAGCACTTTTCATCTGATAATCTTAAAGCATTTTACTAGCCTGGGAACATAGGAATTACCATACTGGACCTGACCCAAAGCCCATCCACTCCAGTATCCTGTATCAGATGCTTCAGATGAAGTGCAAGAACTAGAGCTGAGTGAAATGTTTTAAACAAAAAGTTTATTTGCTGAAACATGCAGTTTTAGATAGACCTGAAACGATTTGTGAATTTAGGTCAAATTCAGCAAATAGTTTTGGCCCCCCCAAAAAGCAAAAATAATGAAAGTCTAGACATTTTGTTTTGACATTTTCATGACACATTTCAACTTCTTATTATGAGCTGACTTTTTGTTTCAAAATTTAGCTAGATGTATTAAAAAAACAAAAATTTAAAAAAAGAGTAAGACACAAACTAAATGAAAAAAACAAACAAAAAAACCTATTTTGGGTTGACCCAAAACAATTTTTCCCCTGATTTTTCAGTTTAGACACCAAACTAAAAAGAATTAATTATTTGCTCTTCTCTAATAAGAGCTTCACTGTGGGCAGGTGTGCTCTCCCAAACACACACAGTGGGTCTCATCCTGATCTCTAATAGTTAGAGATTGGCTTAAAGTCTGAAGCTTGAGGGTTACATTTTGCTAACCTTAATTAATCCCCTGCAAAATTGGTATTGTATCCATTTTACAGGTGAATACAATTAAATCAAACAGAAAAGTTGCATGACTTTCCTAAGGTCCATGACAAACCACTGTCAGAGCCAGGAGGAGGAGAACCTAAGCATCCTGATTCCCATGTCCTTGCAGTAATCCCTGGAAACAATACAATATTTCCTCCCAAAATACAAATACAAAATACAAATAGAGCCCTGTCGGGACAGTTGGAGGGCAATAGGCTCAAATCTATTACAGAAGAGAATTTCCCTTCCTTCCTTTACTTGAGGCTGCTATTCAGTGCACATTCCCATTCCAGCCAAGCCTGGTTTTATTGCTGTTTTCCCCCCTGAGAAACAACATTGATTTTTAGTTATCTTTTCTAGTGCATGTCAGTACCATTCAGTATACTACATAATGTTTTCTCAAAGTGTTTTGAAGTATTGTACTGCCATGGAGATTTTAAAAGACAACAAAACAACAAGTCTTGTGATCAGACAGTCATGATCATTTGGGGTAGTAAGTTGCCAAGTCAGCTTTCTGGCAACAGACAAGAGAAAGGAACCTCAAACAATTGGTGTGTATTTGGAACATGGGAAACACAGCAGGTTGGTGACTATCCAAATTACATTCAGGTAGCTTGGTTAATTCCTAAATTGTATTCCACTGCACTGTGCATATAGGAATCCATGGACACACATGCTATTGTGGAAGGTCAGAGCTAGGATATTTTGAAAGAATAAGGGTGATTTTGGAGGACAAAGACATGTCTTTTCTTCATCTTTAGATGATAGAGTAAGTGTCAGTAAGGTATATTTGCTCACAATCTTTCATAGAGAGAGTACTTTGAGTCAATTTGGCTACATCTGTAGTGATGTGTAAGAGTTTGTACTGCTGGTTAAATTCTTTGATTACTTCTCATTAGGGATCAGTGAGTCGTGATTTGGTATTTCAAACACTTCAAGTTCAGGCCAAAATCAGATTTATGTCAGTCCAATGTAGGATTTGTAATTTAATTTAAGGCCATGACTACTCACAAAATGAGAGGTGTGATCAGATTGCATATTGGACACTGAATTGTGGAAATGAAGTTTGCTCTGCTTGCAGAAAAAAGGAATCTACTTAATCTACCTATTTTAGATTTTGATACAAGAATTACAGAATAAATATATTTAAGGATCAAACACCTAGGTAGCTACATAGCTTGTATTAACATTTTATATTTTGCATGTGCATTATTTAAAGCAGATATGCTGTAGTAAATACTACCAAGAAAGAGAGATCATCATATACTTCAGAAATCTGCTGTCTCCGCTTGCATTGATTGCAAACCAGAGTGTTGGGCCAAAACACCTTCAGTTCTCTTGTAAAAACTGCATCATGTTGGAATTACAGTTTGCGTCATTTTTCAGTCTTCACAGAGGTGCATCTGTGTCTTTGTTCCATCCTGTCAAGCAAATACCAGGGTCTATCATTTTTTAAATGACATCACAGTAAACTGGCGAATAGTGCACATCTGGTCAGAGGGAACACAGAAATTATTTATGGGCATCAGAAAATAAAGTAAACTAAAATTCAAAAACACTCTGAGGGAGTTGTAAAAGCGGACAATGTAATGAGTGGAGCACAGGAATGATACGGCAACATGGAACGCACTCATGGCGCAGCTACGCAATTGTGAAAATAGTTCTACTACATCCAAACATGTTATGTATCTTGGAAGAGTCACGGGGCAGGAATTGTCCCATGAATGTGTTTGTACAGAGTCTAGCACAATGAGCCCTGATCTGCTGGAGGTCTCCACAACACAGAGACTAGTGTAATACCTATTATTTGGAAGGTTTCAGAGTAGCAGCCATGTTAGTCTGTATTTGCAAAAAGAAAAGAAGGACTTATGGCACCTTAGAGACTAAGAAATTTATTTGAGCATAAGCTTTCGTGAGCTACAGCTTCAGTGGAAGAATTTTTTTCCACTGCATGCATTCGATGAAGTGAGCTGTAGCTCACGAAAGCTTATGCTCAAATAAATTTGTTAGTCTCTAAGATGCCACAAGTACTTCTTTTCTTTTTATTATTTGGAAGTGTTTCCAAATCTACCAATATCTCAAATTACGAGTGTAGCGGGAAGCTGGTTTTTGGCTAAGAGGTGGGTGCATAATAGTTGCTTAAAGACTAGATATCAATGGTTCATTGTCAAACTGGGGCAATGTATCTAGTGGGGTCCTGCAGGGGTCTGTCCTGGGTCTGGTACTATTCAACATTTTCATTAATGGCTGATAATGGACTGGAGAGTATGCTTATAAAATGTGCAGCTGACATCAAGCTGAGAGGGGTTGCTAGCACTTTGGAGTGTAGGATTAGAATTCAAAATGACCTTGACAAATTGGAGAATGGGTCTGAAATCAGTAAAATGAAATTCAATAAAAACAAATGCAAAGTATTATGCTTAGGAAAGAACAATCAAATGCACAAACTACAAAATGGGGAATAACTAGCTAAGCAATAATACTGCTGAAAAGGATTTGATGGGTACAGTGAGTCACAAACTGAATGAGTCAACAATGTGAGGCAGATGCAAAAAATACTAATATTCTGTGGCTTATTAACAGGAGTGTCATATGACAAGTGATAATTGTTCCTCTCTACTCAGCATCGGTGAGACTTCAACTGGAGTATTGTGTCCAATTCTGGGTACACTTTAAGAAAGATACAGACAAACTGGAGGGAGTCCAGAGGAGAGCACGAACACTGATAAAAAGTTTTCAAAAATCTGACCTGTGAGGAAAGATTTTTTTAAAATTGTTATGTTTAGTGTTGAGAAAAGATGACAGGAGGGGAGGGGGGAAGGACCCTGAGAAGAGCCTTCAAATAGGTTAAGGCTGCTATAAAGATGACTGTGATTAATTCTTCTCCATGTCCACTGAGGCAGGTCAAGACACAATCAGCTTAATCTGCAGCAAGGGAGATTTAGGTTAGATATTAGGGGGGAAAAAAAACTTTCTAAACTCTAAAGATAGCTATGCACCGGAATAGGCTTCCAAGAGAGGTTGGAGGTTTTTAAGAACAGGATAGACCAGGGATCGGCAACCTTTGGCATGTGGCCCATCAGGGAAATCCGCTGGCAGGCCGGGACGGTTTGTTTACCTGCAGCATCTGCAGATTCGGCCAATCGCGGCTCCCACTGGCCGCGGTTCGCCAGGCCAATGGGGGCTGTGGGAAGCAGCTCGGGCCGAGAGATGTGCTGGCCACCACAGAAATAGGTTTTCATGTTCCCGCCAGCTGTACTAGGCAAATTACATAGGTTCTAACCCGTACCTTAGTAAGACTTATCTGACAACAAAGGCAGTTTAACTCCGGCAGATCACGGATATACCCCTGTAGTAGGGTTAGAGGTAGCAGGGTTTCCTTCCCAGAGTCAATTAGTGGTAGGCTGCTGTCACACCACCATAGTCCCCAAACTCCTTGCTGGGGCACAGCTTCAAAGTGAATCCAATGGAATCATAAACCCCACTTCCCACAGGAGTCCAAATTTTGCATGGACATTAGTGTCAGCGCCATATAGGACTCCCTGATGGAAGCAAGCTTAAAACTTGGTTACGTTTTCACAGTTTTATGGAGGAATTGTTCACTGATGGTCTTCTATGGCCTCAGGCCAGCTCTGCTTGGACATCTCTCTTCAAAACAATAAGTACACCTAACTGTACCCTGCTCATTTTGTGACAAAAACGCCTTTTGTCACTCTGTTTAAACTAAAATTAAGATGGTCTATGAATATAAAGTTCACATATGGTTACCTTCAGGTAACAAGTAATATTTCAGTTAGGCTCAACATTCCTGGTGTTGTTAATATCCTCCTTACTCCACATTCAAAGGTAATGGGTTTTTTTATTAAAATTTCATCAGGATGTTTATAAATGTAGCAGTTTTCTCTAGACTACATCACACAATCATAGGGAAGAAAGAGAGAATGAAAAATCTTAAGGAGTATATTATTAATACAAAGAGAATTTACTTGGTTGTGATGTGTTTTATTGGTATACTCATTGCACTTCAATTTAGATTAAGAAGTAGGAAGATTATTATTTCCCAAAAGACAAGTATCATAAACACACACACACACGGAGTCTTGTATTTATATCCCACAGAGATGTGCCAAACTCTCTACAAATATCCAGGCTCATGGGAAAATTGGAATACCTGGAGCTTCCTGGATAGCCAGTCTGTATTTTACCGTCCTTGACAACATACAACTGCTGGGTTCTCTGGATCTCTGATCCTGGCACTGCACTGTGTCAGGTTACATTGGGTCATATCTCATCTGTGATGTGACATAATATGACATAACTCAATGTGATGTGATGCACAGAACAGTCAGGTGCCCACAGGAAGCATATATTCTATGACTGGGAGCAAGTTGTTCACCACAGCAGGTACAGCATTCTGAACCCACTCACACATCCATTGATGTAGATAATTAGTATACAAAGCAACACTTCGTGCTATGCTCATTCCAGCTCAGTAGTTTCCTATAAAACACACTCTTAAAATATACTTTATGGTGAGGGTTAGCTAAGATTATTTCACATTTGGGTATTATGGTATCATAAAGAGCAGTGAAATCGTCACCATCAATAAGCAGCAGTACATCTCCATTTAGAACCCATTGTTCAAGCACCAGTATAACAAGGGGATGGGATTGAAGTGCTCGATTTATTCAGGGAAGTAAACCTTTTGAAACATTTTCATGTTCTGAAAACTTGGCACATTTATGCCCTCAGTGGCACCCATGTTTGGAGAGAATGCTGTTATGAGATACTAATGTCACCAATCATCTCCTCACTACTGCAGACACTGCTGAAGGTGTCACACAACCTCCTTCCCTGGACTAACTCAAGAAGGTGGTATGTCCATGACCACATCATCAACTGAAAGGAGCACAGAAGTGGTCTGTGGGAGAAGAGTAGCAATAAAAAATGGGGAGGGGCTTATGGGGGGGGAGGAGGAGGAAAGGATCTAAGAAAAGAGGTGGTGGGGAGGGGAAAAGGGCTTGCTGGATAAAAGAGAGGCATGTAGAGAAATAAGAAATCTAGACAATAAAGGGGTTTGCATTTTGTCATTGTTTTGAAGTCACCAGTGAAACCACACTCCAGGAAGGGGACAAGTTTGAACACAAGCTCAGGGTACGTGCTCTGCTGAGGACAGGATAGGCACTCAACCCATTCAGAACGATCTGGATAGAGAGGGGAAATGGGCTGTTAGAAAAGGAGTGCTAAAGCTCAGCTATTCCACTGCAGGGAAGTAATTATCCAGGTCTGAAGGTCCAGAGGAAGCCATGGGCCATCTGTGTACACACACACACACACTCTCAATAACTGGATGAATTCCCCTTCATACTGAATTTCTCCTGTGAATGTAGTCGATCAATGAGCTTCCCAATCCCAATTAAAATTTTGGAAATATAGCCACTACCTCCCTTCTGCTCCCTCTTTCTAGCTACTGCCCCCTTTGAAAGGACTCTTTGAAAGATGGGGATCTTAGAAGGTGCTCATGTATGCTGGTGACAGGAACCCTACAACTACTGAAGCAGTAGTTTCATTGTGTGTGGACAGTTGTTTTCTACTCAATATCAGTTTCAGATTCTTGTCCCCCCCCCCCCCCCCCATCAACATTATCCAATATGCAGGGCACTCTCAGGAAAATATTTATTTGCTTTAAATATCATTTTAATTGGGATTAAAAGAAAAATCATGGACACATCTCTGTAGACTTTGGTGAAACCAGAGTGCTTTCTATAAATCTAAATTTGGAGGCAAATGTAACTTGATACCTCTTTAAGCCAGAATGAAACAACTATGGTCTAACTCATTACTACAGAAGCATATGAATGAGGAGTAACAAAATTAAAAGAATAACCAGTTCCAGAAAACAGCATGAAACAGATAACCCCTCTCAGGCAAACAACTGAAATGTATAGTTGATATCAACAAAGAACCTGATTTTAAATCATCACCATTTTGGAATGTCAATTTGTGAAAATTTTACAGTGCTGCAAATTTCCAGAACTGTATCATTTCCTTAGATTTTTCATTTAATAAAAAAGCTGAGTTGATTAATTTTCATATAAGCTCCCTAAACTAGTATTTGCTCTCCCTCTTAATATTTTTGTTGAGATCTCCGTGATAGATATCTAAGTCAGAGCATACCAGAACCCTGTCCATGCCACACTTTAGAGGCTGATACCACCACCTTTCACTTTTTTTGGTTAATTTTTGTTTTACTGAAATTGCTATGACATCAAGGATGGTGAGGCACATTCTACTATATGTAATAAACAGACCACCCTTTTAAAAGGCACACAAGTCTCCCCCTAGCTCCATCACATTGGGCCTCCACAAAGGTATTTAAACACATGTGGTTCTGTACATGTGATTTACTGAGAAAATCCAGTATTCACTGACCCTCAAACTCACACCACCACCATGTGTAATGGGCTAAGGTTAGAGCACTGGGCTATAAAACAAGAGCCTGGGTGACATCCACTTAAAGGTGATTGTTTTTTTCATACTGCATGGGTTCTGTTTGCCAGTGTAGGTATGTTGCTTTATTTCTGTATTTAGAGAGCAATTCCCGAGAATGAGAGCACACCATTTTTTAATAACATTAGCTATGAATCTGGGCAGCTCGCACATATGATCAAGTGTATTGTCAACAAGCTACAGGTGTACATAAAAAAAGGCAGGGGAAGTGCAAGTGTGATTATGAGCTCAGCCTGTTATCGGCTCCCTTATAAAGCATTCATCCCAAGGTGCCCTTGTTTTATATTTAGGTATTTCTTGCCTATAGTTTTAGAAGTGTGTGCGCAAAACTAGCAGCTTTATTTTCCCTTACAGGGGAGATGTTCACAACCGGCCAACGGGGATGATGATATACTGTAGCATGACAAAGGTTGCTAGGGTTGATCGCCACAAGGGAGGAAAATTGTAGGAGGTGTTTTTACATACACATACACAGAAACCTTTATTTTTAAAAAGGCTGGCAAGTCACCGTGCTATTTGCCTCCTCCCAGTCACTCGCAGAAATATTTAGGGTTCGCTATTCCAATCCAAGACTTCAGCAAATCCCAAAGCTGGGCTACAGGTGGCTAGAGCTGTGAGAATAACCAATTTTCCCATTTTCTGGACGATCTGAAAATTTGAAAAAATGATTCAGTTTGATCCAAACCAATTCCACGAAATTTCAGGCAATCTTAACTCTGGCATTTCCTTACTTTAACTTAACTAGCTTAATTTTGCAACCTGGATAATGTTCTTTTAACATTGTGTGTGTGTGTGTGTGTGTAAGTGTAATATTTACATCCACAGACCCCAATTCTGTAACTGCATTTGTGCAAGCAGACCTCTGTGCCAGTGCAGAGGCCCGCTAAAATCCATGGGAGCTGCTGGGTGCTCAGCACTTTCCAAAAATAGGCCATTTAAGCTATAAGTTTTGCAGCCTAAATTTAGGCTGCTGTTTTCAAAAAATATTGGCCTAAGTGCCTATCTGCGCTTCCAAATTTAGAGCTGGGTACCTCATTTCAGTGATAGAGGCCTAAGTTTTGGGCCTTGTACTTCTGCCTACATTCCTACGGAGTTAGTTTCCAAAAAGGGAACTGATCGCTCATGAAATTTAAAAAGGAAAATAATTCAATGCTTTCCAGTGTGAGTTTCTTGCAATAATGCTTTATTTCTAGATACCAGTCACTCTATTCAGATCTCACTTGCACTGTTTTTATACCCAAGTATTTCCACTGGCCTGAACAGAGTTGCTCCTGGCATACATCAGTGAATGCAAGATAACTTGTCACAGGTGACATTTTAAAATGTCTCTATGGGTATGTCTACCCTGCCCAAAAACCCCACACCTAACAGCAGTCAATCTCAGAGCACGCAGGTCACTGGACTTGGGCTTGCACTATAGGGCTAAAAATAGCAATGTAAGTGCCCCCCCTCTCCTCCCACCCGCCGGTCCTTGCCGGGCCACAGAACCAGAGTTCCAGCCCAAGTGGGATTTAAGCTATTAAGTAATTTAGGGACTTTTGAAAATTTTACCCCATCTGTAATTTTCTGTTTTGGAAGTTTTATATACTCTAATTTTTGCTGGTAGGAAATATCACTGGGTAAGTATCTTCCATCTACAGAAATCACCTGCTCCTAAGGTTCTCAGAGACATTTTTTTTAAATGTGGAATACAATACAAACATGTGTGTTGCATTAAATTGGGTTATCCCAGGTCATGACACAGTATATCCCAATATAATCTAATGCAAAGCAAATCACTCACTACAACATAAATTTAGAGAAAAGCTTCCCTCCCCCACAATTTAGACAACAGCTGCTGTAGATAAAGTGTCCACACTATCCCATATGGACAGGTAGGAATGCATGGCTTGATAGTATCTGAATTACAAGGCAGCTAGATACATCTGTATTCAGATGCAACTGTAAATATTTATATCCTGAGCTTAGTGGGCACACCTGGAGGAAAAAGTTATTTTTATTGAAACAGTGCCATTTACAGAAGTATTCTCTATATTTTCTTGAATACCATGGTAAATAAACATCATGGTGCAGTTAATGTGGACCCTTCAGAAATAACCATGGTACTCATTCAGAGTAAGATTAAGTTCAGTCACAAAACCCAGCATACTCTAGCTTAATGGGAATGAAGTACAGGTGGTAAAGTTCAGGAGATGAAATCTACCATCCTTGGGTGAGGATCCAGGGCTACAATCCCTTTGCCCTTGCAGAGCCTTGGAAATAATGACTAGCTACTCTGCACCTCATGAGATGTGGACCTAGTGTCTAGAACACAATTGTGGTCCTGTAAACTCTCCCCACCTCTCATTTCCACTCTCTGCATAATATGTGGCAAGAGTGCATGGAGTCCTCCTGTCCGCTAATTCACTGGTGACCCCAACCCTATGCATTCTACTACATAACTTAAGTGGTACAGAAGTGTTTGTGTAAACCCTCTGCATCAGGCTAGATTTCATCTATATGGAATTCTTAGAGCTGGGTAAATCATTCTTGGAGTTATTGCAACTGGCATTCAAAATTGGTAGCACTGATGCATACCAGACTATCATGATCGTAATGACGTAAAGGCATCTTCTGTTGATGGAATATTTGTATGTACATCCACCTCTCACTTGCAGATAGAACAAGGTTATGTTAAGAACATGGGTGTAGTATACACACATGTATCATTTGATAAAGTATGAATTTATCTGAATTGTATGTTTTAATTTTATTAATCCTAACTGCAGTATACTTCTGAGGTCTTCTGCATTTACACTATTTTAATGTTATCTACCATATCTAATAGATATGCCAACAGATTTGTGGTTGTATTAATAACAGCATCTTGTGAAGTGGCAGCAACTGGATGCTGCAGGACAAGTAGAAAAACATATCCAGCACTGAAACAAACAATTACTGATGATGTAAATATATATCCAGTCCCACAAGCTGACATGAACCCTGCTTACAATTTAGATTATTTCAGTTGAACTGTCTTCAAACTCAAATTCATGCTAATGCAGGTACTGTAAATACTGCTTGAGCCTTAATTCAATAATGAGATCAACAATTACACTTAAAGATAACTTACCATTTCAAAAGTGCGAGCAAAATCCTTTTGATCACACCTGTATTGTGCTATTCATTATTTTCTTTGATGATTAAGAACACTGAAATATGCTTGTTAAAAAGAACAAAATGAAGTGCAATATTTATACCATCTGATGAAGTGCATTAGCAAATCAGAGGGCTTAGAGCACCTAAATTAAAAAGAAAATTGTATCAATATTTGATGTTTCTCTTCTTTAGCATCTTGTGGTGTATATATACACACACACAAACATCAATAAAACTCCTGACCTTGAATTTATTGCATTACCTAGAAATGTGATCTTTTGCCTACAAAATCCTCTTCCTGCTCATTTTCTTTCAAATCTTTGTTTCCTTCATCTTATTGTCTGCAGAAAACAGGAATTCACTATTTGCAAAATGCAAGACATGGATGTTGGGAGACATTTTTAGTAGAGGGGGGAAAAAAAGCAATTATTTGACCGTGGGTTTTCACTATTATTCTAAGTTGGAAAAAATGGCATGAAGACATTTTTCTAGGCAACAGATCATGTAAACATTTCCTGTGACAGTCTTTCATCATATATGGGAACATTTACACTGCCAGATCTTGTCTTCTTTAAAAATGTCAGCTCTGTAAGTTTGATGCACATGTGCTCCTTCTGTAAGTGTCTGGTCAGGCAGACAGTTTACTAATTTGTGGCTCAGTAAACCTTTCACTGCACTGAGCACCTTGAGGTTAGCACATCTCTAATCATTATTTGATAACAGAAGTCTGTAAGCATCAAAACCCTAGTAACAAGAACATTGTATCTTAGCAACCAGCTTTGATATTCAAACAATTTCATTAAAGCGTAGCACCTCTTAGCAGGTGGGTGAGTGCGGGTGTTGATAAACATTTATAACATGATCAACCATTGTGTTTGCCAACACTATAATCAACATGACAAATTTATGGATTTGTTTACAAGCTCTTAGGTATCCAACCTAAGTAGGTAAACTACCTTGTATCTCTAGATACAGATATAGTCGGAGACTTGATGCTTCTTTATATTGTACATACTGAATACAAGGTTGGCAGATAAATACATTTCACCATAAAAATCATCATTTAAATTAAACCACAAAAAGCGTGTTAGAGTGAAGGCAAAGATTAAGTTTTATCCCCAAGAGATCAAGGAAATTTGAAGTCAAAACTGTCCTTAATTTATCCTACTGTTACTAATACATAGATCACATTCCATAGTGTCATAAAGATCCCACAACACATAAGCAATGACATTTTGGCCCTGAACCATAACTCCTTTATTTTATGTCTTGAGTTAAATTCTAGTGATTAGAGCAGAAGACAGAGAATCAGAACCCCAGGACTGTATCACCCGATGTGCTGCTACTTCACTGTGTGATCTTGGGTTTGCCATTCCAATTTATTAGTATCTCCGTTTTCCCAGTTGTAAAACAACTATATGACAATGAATTGTTCTATTAATCATCACATTATTTCAACACAGGAGATATAAACTGGTACATAGAGCAGGTGCAAAATATAATTTTTAGTGTGTGTGTGGTTTTGAATAGTGGTGTTCAAGAAACCAAAACTATTACAGTCCTCCTAAAATGGAGGGCCAGGCATCATGGTTCAGGCACAGGTGCACAGGCAAGCTGGCTGCTTATCTACACACAGGATGTCTACTCAAAAAAAGCCAGAATAGCATATTATTATTGTGATGGTAATACAGTGATTTTAGGTTTCAGAGTAGCAGCCGTGTTAGTCTGTATTCACAAAAAGAACAGGAGGACTTGTGGCACGTTAGAGACTAACAAATTTATTTGAGCATAAGCTTTTGTGAGCTACAGCCCACTTCATCGGATGCATGCAGTGGAAAATACAGTGATTTGAGACACTTTGGGTACTATATTCAAAAGTACTAAGCATTGGCCAAACTCAAGCTTCCTCTGAAGTCAACAGGAGTTTTACCATTGGCTTCAATACATATAGAGTGGGGCCAATGTTGAGCACCTTTAAAAATCCCACACTTTGGGGCCTGATTCGCCTCACACTGATTTCAAACAGATGATTCTCACCAATGAATATAGATCATTGTAAAACTTGTGTAAGCCAGTGGAGAGTCAGGTGTGGTGTTGGATTATTTTTGGGTGGGGAGGGGAGTGGGGGGGTAAGGTTAGCATTGCTCCAAAAGTTTGTAATAGCTACTCTAACACTGTTAAGATCAAACCATGTGACTGCTGCAATTACGGTGGTTTGCAAAGCAACAATTTACTAATTCACTGAATAGCTTTGTTATGATCCAGCTGTTGTAAAAATAATTTGATAGTTTCAATCCAGTCCTAGGCAGATAACAAGTAACAACACACACTCCAAACCAGTACAATTCTGAAAAATTAATTGATTCTAGAGAGAATGCAGATTAATCTAATCCAGATAAATTCGCTCCCCATTTTTGAGAGACAAAGTGTACAACAAAATGAGGCTTCGTTTACTGATAAATCCCCATATCTTACATTCAGTACTTTACTTCTTGATACTACTTATGTAATTAGACCAATTATTATTACATATGCATTTCTATAATATCTATGCTATGGTGGGCCAAACTGTGTCTATACAAGTTCATATCTGCCTACATTATGAAAAATTGACATCACTCCATTTTATTATCATTTTCTTCTATTCTTTGAATGTTGCAGATTTGATGGGCCAAATTCTCCTCAGAGTTACACCAATGTAACTGTATTGAGGACAATGTGTTTACTCTTGTGTAACCAAAACAGCATTTGGCCTCACATGGTCTAAAGCTGACAGACTCGCTATCCTTCTGAAAATGTCTGTTTTGACTAGTTTCCAGTTTCCCCTCTGATGTTCAAAGAAAAAGGGGGAAGGGGAAAATCTGACAAAAAGGATGGTTCAGTGGTTAGGGTGTTAGCTGAGAACTCAGAAGACTGGGGTTCAGTTTCTTCTTTGCTTACAGATTTCCTGTATGACCATGGCCAAGTCCCTTAGCCTCTTTAAAATGGGGAACTTCCCTATCTTACAGGGGTGTTGCAAAGACTGTGAGGTGCTAAGATACTATGGCAATAGAGGCCACATAAGTACCTTACATAGACAGGTGAAATATACACAGTACTTTGTCTTCTATTTGTATTTGATGAATTACTACTTTAAAAAACATTCCGAATTTTTTAGTATATGTTAAGATGAATGTGGATGGCACTTCACTACAAGTTTCCAAAATATAAATGTTTCCCATTTTCAGTGTAAACAGGTATTTTACAGGAATTTTGCAGTTGTATTAGAAATCCTGCCAGATTTGCTAAGGGTGTTTAAAATTTACCAAAGGTATGAATTAAAATGCAAGGAAGAGATAAACAAGAAACTTTTGCTAACTGAAGTTTGTACCTTGTACCTATTGCATCCAAGGTAACATACCGCATCACTGATTTTACACGGGACATACTACAGCATGCTATTAATCTACCTGAAATACCTGAGATTAAGTGAAGCATTATAGAATAGGTAACTGAAACTCCCCTTTTGAAATTAAAACCAGCCACTATGAAAAACACTTTTATTGTTTTAGCTTGTTCCCATGTGTTTAGTTTGCCTCCCAATGCAAAACTCTGACAGATAATAAAACAGAGTACAGTAGGGCTGGGAAAGAAAACCCAGCTGGCAAACAAGAGCAATGTTTTCATAAAAGACCCAGGATTGTAAGAGGAGGCTGAGTTTAATATCTTGAGTGATTTTAATTAAGAAATTGACAAACAGAACTGAGGAAAAGAGTGACTAAAGGCAAAATATCAGGCCCCAGCTTCTCTCGGGATCAGTCCCTTGAAAGGGGAGAATGATCTTGCACTGAAGCACAGAACAATGAATTGCACAATCTGGATTCTTTCCCTGGCTTTGCTATAGACTCCCTGGGCAAGTGACCTTCAGCAAGTCATTTAACTAGAGACAGTCAAGAGACAAAGTCTTTTCCAGAAAAAGATTTCCCACCAAGTTTACACTCTCTGTGCTTTCTGTAAAATGGGGATAATACGTACTTAAACTCACCAGGCAGTTGGGAGGATTAATGTTTGGAAAGTGCTTTGGAATGCACAAAATGAAGGGGCTGTATTAGTGCACAGAACTGATTTTTAATGACACTAAAGACTCCCTCTGATGTCGCCTTACCCAAACCCAACACAACCAGCATGTGGAGTATGGATTTTGCATTGGCTAGCAGCTACATTTTTGTCACTGAGAGGGGCAGGCAGCATCTTTTTGTTCTGCATTTGTACAGTGCCTAGCACAATGGGGTCCTGGCCCATGCCTAGGATTTCTCAGCACTACAGAAATACAAATAATAATAGAAAAAACAGAAAAAGTAGTTTGGGAGGATGTTTCATCACTTTCCTTCTTAAGGCATGCTCCTCAATTACCTTTCCAGAACATGTGTTCAGCAGTAGAAGACAGAAGAAATTCACAAATATTAGTTACCCTGGACCTAATTTTTATTCACAGTACCTAAGGCCGCTGCAATATTGGTCTGAATGGAGATGGATACTAAACAACAAAGAACACAACCTATATATAAGTTTCCCTTTGGTCAAACTATTCTATCCACCCAGCCAGCACATTGTATGCTCATAGACACACTCAGCATTTCTGGTGCTCACTGTTCCAACAGCCTCTGACTGTATTTATAAAATATATGGCTTCAGAAGCTGGTAGATACTAACCTCTATCTCTCTCAGCTCTTATACATATATGCCCCCCCTTCAACCAGTCTGTGGAACATGTTTTTCTTTGGGGGGGGGTGAGAAAAGGGCGGGGGGGGGGAGCCCACACCAGAAGGAAACCAGTTCACAACAAGAAAAGGAGTACTTGTGGCACCTTAGAGACTAACAAATTTATTTGAGCATAAGCTTTCGTGAGCTACAGCTCACTGAATGCATCCGATGAAGTGAGCTGTAGCTCACGAAAGCTTATGCTCAAATAAATTCGTTAGTCTCTAAGGTGCCACAAGTACTCCTTTTGTTTTTGCGAATACAGACTAACACGGCTGCTACTCTGAAACACTTCACAACACTTACTTAATACTACTACAAGACAGTAGGCAAGTATATATTATAGAAATCTGCAGTGAATAGAAATTGAATTGATAAGACGACATTTCACTATAAAACGGATAATTATGTATCACTTAACACATGTTAAATATTTCTTATAGCACCACCATGAGCTAGTTAAGTATTATCCCCATTATACAAATAAGGAAACAGACAATGATTGTTTCAGGGCTGCAAGTCACTTGGCAGAGGTGGGATGCTTGAACTGTGTGGCTTCAGGATCCCAATTCTATGTTCAGACTCGAAGCAAAGAAGAGAAAAGATTGAGGGGAAAGGGGAGGGTTTAATAATAATATTTCTAATATTATGGAAAGTCAAGGAGGTGGAGAGCTACAGGAAGGCTATTCCAGGTAACAAGCTTCAGAGGCACAAATGGCAGCGAGACTGTGGGAGGAAATGGAAGGGGAGAGAGGACTAGATGGGTGTTAGGGTGGCAAGAGGAGAAATACATGAGATGTATCTAACTGTGCACGAACAAGTCCCTAGAGAATTTTAAAATTCAGAAATTAATTTAAAACTGGATGCTGAAATTAGCAAAGAGCCAGTTGAGAGACGGTGAAGGGTAGGAGTGATATTCTTTTTCAGGGTATCACTGGTAGAGCAGCCCAAAATTGGGGAAAGGGAACATTTTTGGACAATATTGTGTGATTTTTCCCCTTCTCTTTTTTTCAACAAACTATAAAGCCAGCCAAAAAAATTACTTTCTGAAGCAAGCAAGAAATATTTTGAAACCCTTTGTAATGACCTACCCCCCACCCCCAAACCAGCACTGGCCAAGTTGTCACACATTCCAAAAAGCACAGCTACACCAGGGATTACTGTGGCCCACTGAATGTCAGTTACCTCTATTACTTGCTCATTGAGCCATAACTTGTCCTTCAGCGGGGGGGCTGCTTGCAATGATTTAAACTCCTATGAGAGATTCCTTCCTATCCTATGCATATTGCAGTAGAACCCAAGGCCCCAGTCGGGATCCCACTGGACTGATAGATATACTCTAAGTGCTGTCACAACAGGAAGACAAAAGCTACATACAATTAAGTGGTCAGCTTTTTTGCTACTTTGGCATGAGTCTTATAATTAGCTTCTCTGCAAAACACCTGCTGTAAATTCTTTAATTTTTGTTATTTTAACTACAAGTCTTGGTCTTTTAACGTCTTTTTAATGGAGGTGGCTAATAAAAGGTCAGTAAGCTCAATGCCATCTCTAATCATAGAATGCCAGAGTTGAAAGTGACCTCAGGAGGTCACCTAGTCCAACCCCCTGCTCAAAGCAGGACCAATCCCCAATTTTTGCCCCAAATCCCAAGTGGCCCCTTCAAGGGTAGGACTCAGAACCCTGGGTTTAGCAGGCCAATGCTCAAACCACTGAGCTATCCCTCTCCACCATTGTCAATTTGGAGTTTAGGCCTTAAATGGCCTGTTCTGTAATAAAAATGGACATCACCACTGGAGCTGACCAAAGGACTATAACTCTGTTTCGTGACAACTTTTGAGATTTCAAGATCTGTTTCTGTTCCACACTGGAATGATAACAAAACCCGCTGAAAGTTTCCTTGAAACATGATTGAAACATGTCAAGATGTCTGTTTTCAGAAGAAAACCGGAGCTTTTTCACTGGGAAGGTAGCATGTAGCCTAGTTGTTAGGGCTCTGGATTGGGATGTGGAAACCCAGCTTAAGTCTCTCCCGTACTGCCTGATTCAGACTGGAATTTTTCATCCCACATCAGTCTGCATCAGGCGGACGCTCTGGAATTGGAACATTAGGGTACATCTACACTGGAATAAAAAACCTGCACTGACCCAGGTTCACAGGGCTAAAAATTGCTGTTTAGATGTTCAGGCTTGGGCTGCAGCCCAGGTTCTGGAACTGTCCTCACCCCTTCCCCTTGTAGGGTCCCAGAGCCTGGGCCTGAACATTTACACAGCAGTTTGACAGCCCATCAGCATGAGCCCAATGAGCCTGAGTCAGCCATGGGCGTTTAATTGCTATGTAGACATTCCCTTGGTCTCCGACATGCCAGGCCAGTACCCTAACCATCAGGCTATAGAGTGAATAATTTAGGTGAACTTTGTAGCAAAACATGACATGCACTTGATTAGATCCACTAGTGATAAGATGCCTGTTTTCTGCATCCTAGTTCTGAAACAATAACTTTCCCAGTAAAACAAAAAGTGGATTTGGAATGATTTGTTAAATGTGATCATGAAATAAGGACCTGACTACCTGGAATGACAGAAGCAAATTAGAGATGATGTATTACATGAAATTCCACCCTCTTCCACATACACAGACAAGCAGGTTGTACAGTCTCTCTCTGCTCTTTGCTACAGTCTGTACTACGGGCAGATAACATTCACCAATTAAATTTAAAGCCACTCTGACAGACATCCTGCTAGCCATGAGGAAATGGAGGACTACAGCGTTTTCACGAATCTGGGAGGCAAATGATTGTGCACATGTGTGTCCAAAACCAAAGATACAACCAGCTTTGCTTAACAGATCAATTAAACATCAATACAGTGTACTGTTTTAAGTTATTTTGGGATGCATGTGTCTGTGTGCGTGATGTTTCATTGGCACCGACAGTTTTTCTAGAGCAGTACGGCATTTCCCGACAGCCTAGTGAGCAGATCACTGGGATCGACTTGCCTTTCTTTGAGAGTCTACCGAATGGACAGACAAACAGACAAACAGCAGAGCTTGTGGTGGTCAGCTAAATTATATACATTTGTTTTTCATTACTAGTCTAAGGGGAAAATCTGAATTGACATAATTGTAGTTTCTCTTAATGGTCCAGACCAAAACAGGAAAATAGGTTCAATACAAAAGTCGAAGTGAACTTTTGTCTTTCCAGAATGTAGATAAAAAAAAGTTAGAGCTATGTATTGACATAAATCAGAGTGACTTTTAATCATTCCCTGGCTCATGAGGAACAGCTACCACCTTTTAGGGAATGAGTGACTACAAAAGGGAAGGGGGGGGGAGATTCAGTCCGTTAGGTTAATTCTAATTTTGAGTGTAGACTATTTAATATTTCCTTTGACTATGGGTTGTACTAATGTTATTAAAATGTTCTAATGAAAAATCCTAATCCCAGACCTACTGTCTTGGGGGAGAGAGAGAGAGAGAGAGAGAGGTTCATTTGTATCTCACTGCAACATATAACATTTGTAATACTATTATTCATCATTAATACTAGAGTCCAACACATATAAACAGGTTTATAGGCTTCCCCGCTCACCATTCCCCACTTTTTAAAAAACCCTTTTATCTTCCCACTCCCGCTAGTATAGGAGAATGGCAGAAGAAATGATTCTCACATTTCACATATTGGAAAGCATCAAATTTTTGGCTATTCCACTGATAACATGATCACCTTTACAACATTTAAATGTCTTTTAAAACCTCAGAAGGCTTTATCAAATATTGTGAATAATGACCAAAGCTAAAGACAAGCATCCTATTATTTTCCTAAGTATCTTTGTTATTATTTATAAACACTTTATATGTTGCTATAAGACAACCATGAGACATATGTCAACAGACAGAACACCAAATGTTTAATTTTGTTTTATGTCAGAATGATCTTTACATTGTGGGATTTTCTTCAGATTCCTATACATCATTTGAGAATCAAGCAGAAATCCTCATTTGACTCATCTCATTATGTGTCTATATTAAGTTTCACATTAAACCTCAAGTGCCATCTGTAACTTCCTGATAATATCTTTACACCTCTGAGGCTCTGATGTTTGATGGAAAGCCCCCTGCAACCTCACCTAGGGTATCATCAGATCAGGCAACCCTCACTTTCCTATGTATTTACCAACTGAAGCATACACTCAACTGAACCTAGTTTGTGGAAGTCCATGGTTGGTTAGTCAGCCATGCAGTTTTCCCAACCTATCATTCCTACTGATATTTCTAAAATTTAACAAAATATTGTCCCTGGGTTCTATACCTAAACAGCAAGACATTACCTGAATAAAATGAAAAATGGCAACACTCTTCGTTACGTTAATTTCTTACTTTTTACTTAGTGCAATATATCTAAAGAAGTGAAACTTACTGAATCAAATTTAATGGCATAATAAATTCTTCCCTTCAGACAATGTTGAAGCTTAATTCACTAGTGCACTTCAAGCCTTTGCCTTTAGCATCTGATGGGTCATTAGTCTGTAATCCAGCAGCTAGCCTGTTTGGAATCTAAACTAAATCAGCAAGTACCATATCAGTAGTTTCTGAAATATGATTGGCAGGTCAAACGTCCTCAAAAAGACTGCCTGGGGCAGTTAAGACTGGTATAGGGCATGACCAGAACAGAACCAAGTAATGAATCTGAAAGCATGTACTCACTAAAGACTTCATTCATTCTATCTCACTAAACAGCAGTTCTTCAAGTCATTTGACTTATATTTTTGATGTTTTTAAACCAGTAGGTCATGCAATAAAATTGTCCTGTATGTGCCAATAGGCTTAACATACAGATCATTGGTTTGCATGCTTGGGCATATTTTATTTATATTTTTCCCCTGAGTTTTTCCCTAATAGCCTGGTACAGGCAGTAGAAGCATTACAGGCTTCCCCACAGCACAGTCTAGCAGTACTTTAAAAATCACAGTGTTTCAAAAATTCCCTTCTTTCAGAAGCCCAATGACTGTGAAGCGTCAGCCCCTACACCTGAAAAGCCAGAATGTACATGCAGTTTTAGCACATTCCTGAGACTTCACAAGAAGTCAGGATCGCCAGCTGTGAATGCTGGGTTTTTACGTTATGTATGAAACAGAATCCAGAGGTAACCATTTTAGGAATTTTCAATGTACGACTAAAATCAAGTTCAGCTTTAAGATTTATTCAGAGTTTTTCAGACTGATAGAAATGGAAGATGTGTTACCTTGCATTTAAGATGCATCCTATGTTTGTCTCTAAATGTCCTACCGCACTAAAGGTTGCACACTCATAAAACTTGACCCATAGTCTAGTGCAGTCAATTGGCATCAATGGGCTTTGGATCAGGCCCTTGTCTTTACATTATGCTGAGGCTGTCTGTGACAAATTTAGCTTTTGATAGATTATACAATATTATTCCAAACATTTCCCAGATTCAACAAAATAATCAAAACTTCTGAACCTAAAGATCAGATTTACTGTTTCATTTTCTTTCCTCCACCACAGCTTGTTAAACACTTTATTGGGATGAGATGGGTGAAGTTTTCCAGAAGCAACAGCACAGTAGCAAAGGGGTACTTGAGCTTGATGCTTGGGTTTCAGCCTCAGGGTATTCAGCAGCCAAGGAATACATTTTTATGCGGTTCCTTTGGACTATTTATTGTGCAACTCCTATGTCATACTGGTTTAAAATCTATGGGTATCCAGAGTTCTGGATAGGGAGTTGTTTTATAGATTGAAATAAAAATTTAAAAATGTATGATTCAAGATGTGTTTTATTCTACTGATTTCTTAAGTCAATGCAGAATAATACAATCATAAGAAAAAAACAGAGTACAAACATCATTTGGAATATTTGATGAGGTCTTCATGTTACAGAACAGACTAAATATGTCCTAGTAGAACCACACTTGCTGAGCCACCATATGCACCACATCTAATGAAAGATACTAGCAATTTCAGCATGATATAGATAATGACAACACAGCAGGTGCAGTGGAGAGCAGCAAGAGGGTTAAAACCACACAACTTTAATATAAATATCAACATTTTCCATGCAAATGCAGTAAACATTTAAGGAACTCACAAGAGTTTACCAATAAAGGACTGATTACCCATGCACACTGAAACTTCCTTAGAGAGTTTACAATCTGGGTTCACTGGGAAGGGACCATGTCTTCAAATTCATTCAAACCAAGAGATAATGAGGTTTGGTAAACAGGGTATTTGCATTGTTTTGCGCAACATCCTCATTGCAGCTTTTGAATCTTGGTTTAATAAAATTATAGTAATGGGAACTTGGGGTGCACAAGAAAGGCAGGTAGGGTGACCAGATGTCCCGATTTTATAGGGACAGTCCTGATATTTGGGGCTTTTTTTTTTTTTTTTTTAATATGGGCTCCTATTACCCCCCCAGTCCCTGTCCTGATTTTTCACACTTGCTATCTGGTCACCCTAAAGACAGGGTAGGGTCCATCACGACTTTCAGTCACTTTCACTTGTTGGAACTCAATGCAGCTTCAATAGAAAACCAAATAGCTGGCATTTCAAAAATGTGTTTTTATAGTATATGAACCCTTTATGGAACAGAGCTAGGGAATTTAATAGGGTTAAAACCAAGGAGACCACAGAAATTTAAAAGTGATTCTATCCTCTCTATTTCTACAGGTTTTGTGCAGTTACCCAGAGAATTTTTTTAAAATACACACAATGCATAGTATCTAATAGAAGTAAAATCACCGCTAATTAAATTCCTTTTCCTGTTCATAAAAGTATAAACGTGTTTGCATCTTCCAGTGAAAACACAGCAGGCAGAATTCATTCCTGATACAACTGTATAGAAGTCAGCGGAGTCACAATAAAAGTTAGCTTTGGAGTTTTTTTTTTTTTTTTTAAAAACATGGCAGGAGATAGGTATGGAGCACCAACAAATCCCATCAAAGCCAGTGGAACAGCAGATGTTCAGCACCTTTGAAAAAAATCAAGCTAATATAGTTTAAGAAAGCTGACCCTTTAAAATGTGGTTTTTTTGCAAGCCAGGGGCCTATTCAGGTGTTCTCTATCCAAACATGTACTGTTAATACACATTCTCTTCTCTAATCAATAGAAGATAGCTGGAAATGCCGACTCAATGGGCCAGATCCTCAACTGGTATCAGTGTAGCTTTGCTGATTTACATCAGTTGATGATAAGGCTCTATGTCTTTAACTAATATACTGTAATATTCTCTCTCTCTCTCACACACACACACACAGAGGAGGTGAAAGGTACTTAAAAATGAGAAGATTTAAATTCCTTTTTTATTTATTATTGAACTATCAGAAACACTCTGTCATTTGGGATCTCCCTCTGTATCTCACTCTTTGTATGCTGAGGTACTTCAGTGAACCCAGCAAAGTGAGCCCAAAATGCTAACTTGAGATTTGCATTATAAATGGCAGATACAAAGAAAGATTTTTTTAAACTTTTGGTTGATCTAGCATATCAAAGATCTTTTTCCTCTCTTTTTCTAAGCTCCTTCAGTGACCGTATTGAAGTGAACTGAAAGGATTAGCTTGAAAGTGGCAAGAAATCTGGCATGCAAGAAAAAAAAAATTCCCCCACTTATTTCAGTTGAACTCTTCATTATGGGGGGGGGGAGCTCTTAGTCTTTAAAAATGTGCTTTGCTGTCTCACACACATGCTACTCTCCACTGCGTCAATACCAAACAAGGTGAAAATAGGAAGCACACAAAAACAGCTCCTAACATGAGTTCCTGCAGTCCCCACTCACCCTACCAGGTTGCTACAATAAGGACCAGAGTGAAAAGTTCAATATCCATTTGCTGCCACCACTATTACTAGCACTTTAGATGTAGTTGATGTAGTGAATTTAGTGACACCCTTTTCTCTTCCCCACACATCGCCTCAAGCACCTTTCTACAAGGATAAGCCATTAGTGTTTTGACAGAGGACCCATCTCAGCAATGCACACAGGAAAGACAAAGGCCAAGACCTCAACCAAGACAATTACCACCCACCACGGATTTCAGAGCTTGCAATGTGCTCAGCATGTTTTTGCTCTGGTATTGTTCATTGGGGGAATATGAAACACCATAGGCATGTATTAGCCGGGAGACGTGGATTCCAGTTTCTGGCAAAGTTAGGAACAGAATCAATATTAATTCTCATACAGCTCAATCCTGTAGCAAACCTTGCACTGAAGTCAATGGGAGTTGTGGCCAAATACATCAGGGTTTGATTCAGAACTTTCTCTCGTCTATTTTTGATGCACTCATTTTTAAATTACTTTAACATTTATTTTCTAAGATTCCTAGAAGAATTAGGTCCTTTCTTCTCCCTCCATCTTCTTTTGCCTCCACTCTGGGGATCTTTCAGCTTCAGCTTCTGGCCTAATTCAGCTTCTCTTATTTAGTTTGGATACTTATGTAACGTAGCTGAACCTACAGAAAAGCTTCTGTGCTCACATGATTCCACCACCCTGAAACAAACCCAGTGACAGTCCTATGCCAACAATGAGCATTCTTCTACCTAGTGTTATTTTCCTGAGTGGGCCTTCTAACTCTGTTCAGGGTCTTTGGAAGGCAGCAGACCTAACTGAAGGGTTAAAATCCATTGCTAATGTAATAACCTGGTATATGGATTTGTGTACAGGCCCAAAGTCCAGAGTTTGGTCAAGAGGTCAGAGGCCTAGAAAATAGTGATTAGCTAAGAGAAAGCAGAACAACCAAAGATAACCTTGCTTTCACAAAGACATGCCTACCCAGCAAAACACCAGATGTTGGGGGCAATAATTGTGTCTTATTCAAAGTTGCAAATAGAACAAAGCAGCCCTGTTTCTGTTGTGTTAGTTTCTTCTGTAGGGAGATGTTCTTCCCACACATCCAACCTTGAGTTTATGAAGGGTTCAAGCATGTCAGTATAAGATATGGCCTCCTCTCACCTCCCTTTCCCAGGAACCAATGCCTGCCTTAAAACACAAATGAACAACTTGAAAGAATCTTTATTGCCATATACTTTCACTGTTTCTTTGCTTTTACCCCTAGATATGTATCTGTTGGACAATCAAAGGAGCTACTTCATTCCTATGGACCCCAAATCAAAAGTCAACATATATATTTTATACTAATACACTTATTAAAGTACTAATTAAATGTCAAATGTTAATTCGTCAACTTGAGACCATGGGCAAAAACATTATGTAACCTTTGACCATTGGCTACTGTGCTATCATGTCTTGCAGCTAAACCTATCCTAGGGTGTGGGACTGCCTACCACATCACTTTCCCCCGCCCATGGAAAATCCATATTTTCTATTATAATCAATTGATTGACAGTGTCTCTGGGCCTAATAAGCAAGGTAACACTCCGTCAGCGCTGTACATAATAAACTCCTGTGCTTGACCTCTATACAGTGTGGATTTATGTCCTTCACTAATCCTCTTGTGTTGCATTGTCACTCTTTCCAACAGAGACTCATGTTCCCCAGAGCATGTTTCCTTTCTCCTCCCCATAAAGGACTGATAAAACTAATCAAAGTAAATTCTACTAACCCTCTTGAGAACATGGATTAGATTTAACCAGTTTGGGAACCCTAAAAATTAGCATGTGGTTACCCACCAGACAAATGCAGTTGGAACTAGAAATTTGAAATGAACCATGAAAAATTGTCTTCAAAAATTTCATGAATGCCAAAAAAAATAAAGAAAGTCCCAACCAAGACCACATTTATTGATTTATTTAACTGTGTTGTGAAAACTTTTGCACTGAACATTCTGGGCCAAATTCATCCCTTGTGTAACTCCACTGATCTCAACGCAGGATTAGATAGAACTGCATCAAGAAAAAAAGCAAAGCAATACAAACTAGCACCCACCATCTAGATTCATCCAGCCCTACAAACAGCAACAGTACAGGCATTGAACCCTGCAGCAGAGACATGCACACAAATACCTGGGCCCAGCTGAAGACAGTGCTGCATTGACAGGGAGAAGTAAATGTGAAACAATCTGGGGACATGGCAAAATGGAGGAACAAGTGACCACCAAAACCTGCCCAAATGCAGTACATAACATACATGTAATATATTTCCCTTGTGATGTTTAAAAGCACATTTACCAGTGACTAGCAACAGGAAAATATAATTGGTGTCCTATTATCTCTGGATGTAAACAACAGACCTTTGTCTTTCTTTTCTACAACCACTTTCCTACCACTTCATGCACATCATGACAAGTGTCCTACTTACCTCTTTTTAGAGTAGCAGCCGTGTTAGTCTGTATTCGCAAAAAGAAAAGGAGTACTTGTGGCACCTTAGAGACTAACAAATTTATTTGAGCATAAGCTTCCGTGAGCTACAGCTCACTTCATCTGTAATATTTCACCAAGACATCTAGTCGTGTCCTGAACTGAAATTCCACTAGTTCCAGAAATTCAGGTTTGTTAATCAGCAAAATCCACCTTGAATAAGGGCAAGGGAGTCCTTCATCACCTGAAGAAGCAAGGAAGAGCTCTCACTTTCTCCAATAACTGAAGGCTGATTGTAGAGCCATGCTACAGTAGCTCTCTTTTAACAAAACCCTAAGCCTTCTTGACTCCATGTGTGTGTCTGGGTTTGTGACCAATGCAGAAGGCACTCATCTGTGCCATTTTATAATTGTTAACTTGAGTCAAGTCAGCCGAATTGAGCCCATTAATTTTTAAAATGTAAATAAAGATTTAAATGCTATAAAAACAGTTAATTAATCAGATACAAGATGTAATCTTCTTCCTCTGACAAAAAGAAGCAAAACAGGGAATCTAAATCAATTTAGATTTACCTCATTTAGTTCTTGTAAAAGCCAACGCTTAATATAGGCTGAAAAGAAGATAGCGCAAAGAGAGTCCATGATCCTTTGAAAACTTATACATGTGCTGAACTTTTCACACATCAGTGGGTGAACTCAAATGTGTAACATTCAACATTCATATGGGTCTTTTCATGATCAAAAACAAACAAAAACTGGTACCACTACATGTAATCCTAGAGAGATTAATACCATCAGAGGGGAAAATCCCCATATTAATAGGGATATTTACTGCTCCCCACTTCATCATCCATCCAAGAGAACTTATGACTGAAGAACTTTAATTGTTTGGGTATTCATAGAGGAATACCTAAAGCTACAAAATCCAACTGGGTCAGCCTGATTCTGACTATGAACTTTTATTGCACATTTCTAACACTGTCTGAAATAATCCCAGATTTCATTTAATCTCTCTTCGAGTACTAAAAACAACAGAAAGCAATAAAATCTCGCATGTCACATATTGCAAGAACTAGTGTTTAGTCTCATTGATAAAAATGACAAACCCCTCTCTCAGCTCCACAATAACACCAAATTTTTGTTTTTTCTTGTTTGGCTGGATTATGCACTTCCCTTCCTATATTAACATTAAATCTCTGTATGTTAGGTTTTGGAGACTATTTTCCTGCACATAAGTGTTTTATCTGCGGACAAAGAGCAATACTGACATTAGGTAGGTAGAATAAAAAATAGTTGCTGGAGCCAATAAAGCAGCTCTCTTCACCATCCATATGGCTGCTAAATTTAATAGCAATCATGTCATTTTTATATGTGAATAACTTGATGTAGTTTTTATATGTAAATCATTTGCAATATATAAATTCAGGCATATTTCTTAAATAAACACATCACCAAAGATTGAATTACAAAACTAATTACTTCATCTAAGATAAAATTTACTTTCTAAACATACTTTTACATAACAACTTTGTTTTTAAATTGAAGATTGAACTACATCAAGGTAGTAAAGACATTTTACCTTCCAGGAAGAGATAATGAAGCCAACTAAACTGAATATTTGTACATTTCATTTAGGTGCAAATGGGACTAACCCTTTGCTGCACAGTAGGTGGGTACATGGAAGAACTCTGCAACTCTGGCATGCCATGCAGGTGAGCTGAACATCAGCTTTACAGAGACTGCTTTGGGGGGAGGTAAAGAGGGTCCTTGGATCTACAATTAAAAATACCACCAATCATGTAGGTGGTGTGCTGGGGTCACAGGCCCTATTCCAGCATATGCATAGGAACAGTAGCCATGGAATGATGCCAATCTATTTCTAAAAAGCAAATCCTGTTTGTTTAATGTGGGAGGTGGAGGAAAGGAAGGATTTCACCCTTTATGATCTTATCTTTATTTTTTAATTCTCACTTCTCTTCTTGGTGGAAGATAATATGACAAGTCAGAGGTCAGCATTAAAGAAACAGGGAAGGAAACTCCATTGTCAAGGAGGATTTTACAATATAGTTACATTTTTCAGCCCTGACCTTATTGTGCTTCCAGCACAGCACACACCCCTTTCTCCACAATGTGTTTACACCCTGTAACGCCCCTTCCTCATTTTTCAAATTGTTTATTGTCTTGTACATCAACACTATGAACATTTACTATGAGCAGCAAACAAACCTAATGAATGATCATTTATTGGTCATCCATTTTCAGTCTGATATAAGATATATCCTGTGTCTTTGCAGAGAAAGTGACTCAACAATCAAATAGTCTTTGTCCAGTTTGAGCTTATATTCAATACATTGTTTCCTGTACATAAGTGAATTATACCTAAGCTGTTGCTTTTATAATGGGTGCTGGAGGAGTCAGGAAGAGGATAAAGATTTTTTTCCCCTTCGGTTTCACTGTGATCAGGGAACAGAAGTCTCTCAGGAGGCAAGTTTCTTAACTACCCCCTTGCTTATTATTCAAGGACCTTGAGAGCAGAGCTTCAATCCTTTCCTTCTCATGGTGTGTGTGTGTATGCATGTAACCTTCAAAGACCATGGCCCTACAGTGAGTTTCATATTGGCAGACTCTTACAACTGCTTAAAAGCTCTAGTGATTCTAATGGGATTCCACAGAGGTGCAAGAGTCCGTTCACTTGGGCCAGGGCCTTAGTGCTATTTAGCTGTCTTCTGTCCTCTAAGGACTCAGGCATACAAACATCTAAGCATCTCTGGCCCTATTCAGCAAAGCCATTAAGTACATGTCTAACTTGAAGTATACATAAAAGCCCTAATGATTTCCTCCAACACACATTAACTTCCATGGGACTACTCACTTACTTATATTTAAGGAGATGCTTAAATTCTTTGCTGCAAAAACAGAGACAAACCCTAAATGTCTACAGTCTTTCCTCAGAGTAGAAAGGAAATCCATTTTCTTATTTCTCCTTTTTGAATTTTCTGTTTTCTTATTTAAGGAATTAGCTAGTTATGTAACACTGTAAACATAGGTTATTTCTCCTTTTCTTCTCCATCTCAAGGAAGTAGAAATTCTTACCTCCCAGAAGAAAAGCCTTCTCTCCCCTGTTTAACACCAGGGAAAGAGAGTGATTGTGTGAGTAATTCCCTGGCAATTAATTACTACTGGGCCCAAATCAGCCTATCTGAAGCTAATTTAAGGTGTCACAGGTGCAACAAAAACCAGTCATAGTCTGGCCAATACTGCTATATAAAAGCCCTGTCCCAACCAGGTAGAAGTTATTTTAGATAACAGTGTCAGGGGAAGTAAGATGGGAGAAAGTGAGTTCCTAGTGGGATCCTCAAAACTAATTTTAAGCTGTTATAAATAGGCATAGTTCTATTAGTATCAATGCAGCTATTCTAATTTACCTGAATGCAGGCATCAGCCTTGAAGTGCTTAGCAATATGGTGCACTATTACCCCTGCTTACTGGGGTGGTGGTGTTCTTATTAATAAATGCTTGTTTTTTTCATTTTATTGCTGTTTACTTTCTGCCATCATTCTAGAAGCTTATCCAAGTCACTCACCCACTGACATATTGATCATCACAATAAGAACTCTTCTTTCCTAACAGTCTGGCTCACTTTTGCTTTCCCCCTTTGTTCTCTTGTCTTTCTACCGTGAGGGTGGAACAGCAATTCTTTGAAAAGTGAGAATTGAAAAACAGTAATTATACAATAACTAGTGGTTTTGTGCAAAAATAGTTTAACAAATTTTTGAATGAATACACACTGCTAAAATTAATTTCAGAAAATTTCATGGAAATACAGTAGAGGTGTGATTTTTCCAAGGTGCTGGGAGTGGCAGATTGTCAACACCTCTGAAATTCAGGCCTGGCATAATTGTAGGTTCCTCCAGTGAAGAAACACATCTAAAGAAGATTTGTGCATGCTGACGTGAATCAGTGCAGTTGAGTCTTTTGACATACAGTTTTATTAACATTTACAAGAGTGCTGTGCCTTATTTATGCAACCAATTAACAAAAGGAAAGGAATTATGGACAGACAGCAGGTTCATTGATCACCTTCACATATTTTGCAGGACCATATACTTTCCTGTGTAGGAATAAGGAGTGTCTAAAGCATTCCTAGTGTTTGTGTGTGTTTGGCAGGGGGAGGGATTTCTACAACGGTTTAGTGCCTGACCCTCTCATAGTTCTTTTTCTTGTCTTTTAGCTCCCCATAATATTTTTCTAGACCCCACATTGCTCTCAAAACAAAGCTAAATCCCCAGGATACATGAGAAAGTATCATACTTCTAAGCTGTCTCTGTATGACTAGATGTGTATGCAAACAGGCAATTTCAGCAATCAACCCCCATCACATACCATTGGGCTCACAGGGACGAGTTCTGATTTTCAGTGATGCCTGCCATCTATGGTTTACCTTAGTTTAGGGAAATATTGTACAGTGGTAGGTCGTGAGATTGAACCCCAGCATCTCTGTCTGATACTGTGACTGTATAATGAATAACAACCATAGTGTTTCAAGGACATGAGTTAATAAGCTATGTGGTTTAACCTAATGCAAGCCCAGACTAGCATACTAGTTTGAGACCAAGCTTCTGCCACAAGCGCATCCACAGATAATGTAATAGCCTGTCACCCAGAGAATAGCAAACCAAAAGTGTGTCAGAGACATGACTGCACATTGTACTATCTACATCCTGAGTCCCTACCACTCACACCTTCCGTTTCCTATGGCTAATTTATTTGCCCCCATTTGGGTGCTTTGATTTTGCATTTCTTTACCCACCACATCTCCTGTGCTTGCTGTGTTATGCTCAGACACTTGCTGGTTTGAAAACCTGTTTGGCAGTTACATTGTGTGGTTTTCCATCACTCCTGGATGGGCAACCATGACTTCCTTTTTCTCTTCTGCCAACAAACCCACCTCCCGTCTGTCATTGTGCTTTATCATAAACACTCCAAACCACCCAGCTTTTAATGTGGTCACCTCTCTAGGTTTGTTGTGTATAAACTTTTCATTCTCCTCAGTGCACTGCATTGTGGCATGTTGACTGCCAAGATATCAGCTCTCAATATCCAGTAGGCAAATGGCATAATCCAGCAGGTGTAACAATCAAAACTAAATAGGGTAGTAATATTCTTCCTCCAGGCTCTTATTTCCTCACTAAGTCCCTGGCTACACTGGGTATTTTTGCACCAGTATAGCTAGACCAGTGTTGCTATGCAGTGTAAATCCCTAGTGTAGATGTGCTGCACTTGTGTGATATAACTTGCTATGTTGCTGGGTGCATGCTCCATTTTGCACTGGGGCAGTGTGACTAGAACAGGAGTTTCCACCAGTCAAACTACAATGAAGCAGTAACACATCTTCTAAGTCCAGACAAGCCTTTAGAGCACAACATTTATAACAATCAACCAAATTGGCCTTGTGATGTCTGAAAACAATACAGAGATACCCCAGTCAAAACTACCATTTCAGCCCTCACCCTTAAGTCCACAGGGGTCACATTGTGCCCAACAACCTGTCATACTTGCTCTGAAAGGATTCCTGAAGCCCTTACCACAAGCCCCAAGATGTCCTCAGCAGGAAAGAATCATGGTAGTTATTTTAATAAAAAAAATTAAGTTTGAGTCAGGAACAAAGTATGTTAAGGACTATCATTGTATCTTCATGACTCAGTTGGCTAACAGGGAAGTAAGTAACCTAGTGACTCTAAAATGTTGTCATAAATAGTCATGAGGTTATTATTATTTCCCAGGTTTTCCCCATGCTGCAGGAAATTGATTGAGAAAGGGTGGAGATGGCATATGGGCTGAGAAGGTTTTTTGGAGTCTTTCTAAGAGTAATTTGATGTAATTAGTTAAAGACTGTGCTTTTAATATATGTAAGGTACCTGAGGGATGAGACAAGCACAAATGACAACCAACAAAACCTGAAAAACCCTAAGTATTATAAAACTTTTGGGAATTAAAATTATTGGAAATAAACTTGCAGCCCATTTCCAATATATGATCCTAATGTGATCCTCAGGGAGCTCTGAAATTATCATCTTCAAGTAAGTGATCTTTTCATGTGATTTTATTTTATCACTGTATCTAGGTATCTTCTCCATAACTTCTGTGTCCACAAGCTTATTTATCTCCTTGCTAAAGTTCAAAATCTAATTTCCAACACAGGTTACTTATTGTAATAAACTGTACAAGTTTTAAAATGACAAGTTGAAAGATACAATTTTTTAGAGTTATGAATTAATAGCCATATATGTCAAAGACTTTGAAAGTGCCAACTTTTTCATATTTATAGATATATTATTGAATAATAAAAAATGAACTGAGGAAAGAGAAAAGAAGTGAGGAGAACTACATATAATGAATCAAACATACTTAACAAGACATGTACAGACACTTTAGTGTGCATCTCTTTTATTACATTACATTAATCAAATTCTGCTAAAGACATCCATCTGAGCAAAGTGTCACAATGATATTCTATAAAAACATTCTTCTGAAAAAGAGTCTTTCCTGACAGCAGTATCAACTATCTTGTCTTAAGTGATTGTCAGGACTGCATTACTTAGAAATTAACAGAATTTATGTAAGTGCCTCGCAAGCTTCCCTGAAAAAAAATAATTTAATTGGAGCAAGTGTACAAACTCTGATAAAGGCTGGTAAAACATGGATAAGTGATTTAACTTAGAGAAAGCATAAACTGGGTTTTTCCATTTCTTCCTGCTTTGGCTCATAGTATTAATAGGACAGTCTCATTTTTAAATTATTTTCATCTGCGATTGAGCAACTTTGACGAAAATCTTACTTGCAATTGACCGCATGGGTAGAATGTGAGCACTTTTACAGGCATATCCTGAGATATGATCAGTGTATTTGGGGCACTTCTCTATGTCCAAGTAGCTAATGCCATATTTCACTTTGATTTCTTTTTAAATGCTCTTGAAAAAGACTCATATGTAGGCATTGGAGGTTTTCATTATTAAACAGACTTTAGGCCCCAATCCTGAACTTATCTAGCATGGGTAGATCCCTGGGCTTGGAATCAGCGGAGCACTGTGTGTAGTTTCAAGGCCCTGCTCAGAACAAGTTGCAGTTTCAGCTATCTTGTCTGCAAAAAAAGAAGAGAGACA
This sequence comes from Chelonia mydas, assembly GCF_015237465.2. Taxonomy (NCBI): domain Eukaryota; kingdom Metazoa; phylum Chordata; order Testudines; family Cheloniidae; genus Chelonia; species Chelonia mydas. The sequence goes on along the minus strand of NC_051251.2, from coordinate 23,771,305 downwards.
AAGAAGAGGAACATCTGATGATTCGTGAGACCACAGGGGGATCAGAGGGAATCATTCTTACAGCATGTGTGTGCAGTTTTCTTCACTATGCATTTCACTGTGCATTTCAGTAAGTTTCCATAGGACCATTAATAAACAGATATTGTAAAACAATAGATTCATTAAGGAAAACTCTCTGCTTTTTGTACAGCCTACAATAGCCCTTAATTTTTGTAATAGGGCTTTTAATGGATTTCAGTCTACATTGACTAAAACAAATTGTGTGGAATTAAGATAGTTTTAACCTTGTGCCTATTCTGAAACACTGTAAAAGTTAGAATTTCTTTGCTCTGACAATGACTAAAAAAGAGAGAACTCGGATTTCAAAACATGATAGATCTTTAAAACTGAATTTGGGTAACATTTTCCCACCATAATCTATTTAATACTTTTGTTAAAACAGCACATACCAGAAACCAAGAGTCAAAGGTGACATGTATTTCATCATTTGTCCTCCATTATTTAGTGGCATTCATAAATTCATTAAGATGTCATCCATTAGGTGGCATTAAGGAAACCTGGGTATTTCTGGAAAAGTATATTCCACTCATAAATATGCTTCTTTTGTGGGGCTCGATTCTACTCCCATTAATTTTAATTGTGCAGAATCAAGCCCTCATTGACTTGTGTCAAAATATGAAGTGAGAGAACAATTTGCAATAAATAATTTTACCTTAACATTCAGAGATTTATTTGCTATTCTACAATATTCACAAATTTCATCTGCAAACATTTTGTGGCCTCAAGATTATTTGAGCCTCGGGTTCTGAACGATTAACAGTGAACATAAAATTCACAATTTGCACTAAAACTTGGGCCAGTTACTATCTGGAACACATAACTCATGTGACCAACTTCATTAATCAACACAGCACAAACTTCAAATTGTGTATTCAGTTATAATATTTGCTGTTCAGTCTGTGTTGGTTAGTCCCAAAGTCATCTAACCAGGGAACAAAAGTGCCACATAATTTATCAAAATAGCCAATACAGTTGCTAATTGTGAATTTTACCATGAAATATACAAAGTAAACACAAAAGAGTAATGAATGTGTTTGAATCAAAATTCAGTTTTGATTTGGGAACATTTTTTTCAGCTGCCCTTATCAATGTTTAATAAATTATAAATCCCAGCAAACTCTCAGACAGCCTTAATTACTGTAGTGATGCTCTGGTGTGACTAGGAAAAACTCGGATAAATCCATTGTTTTTTCATGGTTGTGAACATCATTTCTGCAATTTATGATGTTTTATGTGTGATAACATGAGCTTCCTCAGAGGTATATTCTCATCTAATCATAACTCCCCACACATCAATAGAACATATCCCATGTGGTCTAACAACAAAAAACAGAGAAAGAAGTGCTTCATTAAAAAAGTGGATTAACCTACTGTAAGTTAAATCTTAGGTTGCAACAAAAGTCCCAGAAAAGGTGCAAATTAAAAGATGCCACCTAAAGAGCCCTGTAAAATGACAATTAATTTAATTTTTTCAGCAAGTCTCTAAAATGGGATGCTGTTAACAGTTATAAAAATTTTCAAAAATTATCATACAATAGAAAAAACCATCCCTATTAAAACTGTTCATGATTGTATTGTATTCCCTCATTCAGCCTTGTATCTACAGCAAAGGAAAACGTCAGTGATTAAGATAATTCCTTACATTGGTAGATACATATTTACCTAACACAATGGGCCAGATTCTCTATTCAGTTAGGTTGTGTTGCACCATTCCAATAGTGAAAGTACCTGAACACAGGTTTCAGAGTAACAGCCGTGTTAGTCTGTATTCGCAAAAAGAAAAGGAGTACTTGTGGCACCTTAGAGACTAACCAATTTATTTGAGCATAAGCTTTTGTGAGCTACAGCTCACTTCATCGGATGCATACTGTGGAAAATACAGAAGATGTTTTTATACACACAGACCATGAAAAGCTATTACCAGCAGGAGAGTGGGGTGGGAGGAGAGAAAACCTTTTGTAGTGATAAACACCCATTTTTTCATGGTCTGTGTGTATAAAAACATCTTCTGTATTTTCCACAGTATGCATCCGATGAAGTGAGCTGTAGCTCACGAAAGCTTATGCTCAAATAAATTGGTTAGTCTCTAAGGTGCCACAAGTACTCCTTTCCTTTTTACCTGAACACAGTTTAATAAGCCAAAGGAGGGATCCCATAGGTCCTTTGACAACCTGTTCCCATGTGCAGGCGGGCATATCCCTGTAAATGGCTGATTCCTGGCTGCTGGGTTGCCTTTGTCGGCTACTGACAGCCACCATATCATCAGGCTGCTCTGTTTTACATAGGAGATGGTGTCAGTGCCCAGGGACGCCCAGGACTGAAAAAACTAGATGGCTCAAAACCACCTGTGTCTTTCCTTCCCGGAGACACACTTCTAAAGTTGTGCTGAGCACAACTGGGCAGGTCTAGAAAATAAAGGACCAATATATGGAGACAAGTCACTATGCCGAGGAGAAAAATAGAAAGCCACAGATGGAGCCAGACTTTGTCCTTATCTACCCTGCTTGAGGGCCCTCGGATCTGTATACGTCAGCCACAGAGTCCTAATCAAACCCAAAGCGACACAAATCCTGGTCCTGATTCTCCTCTCATTTACACAGGTGAAAGTCAGAAGTAAACCCATCATAAAGCTATTCTGCGAGATCGAAATCAGGCCTAGTGTAGGTCAACCCAGCACAGGGATGGAATCGGTGACTCCTCCCATCTGGGTGTTCTGTGGTGACAGCATGGGGTGGGATGATGAAGTGGAGAGTTTCATCCCCGTGTGTGACTCAGCTGGGGAGCTTGAATGGCCCATACAGCCCAAGAGAGGAGCCTCCTGGCTGACAGCTCAAGGATGGACTTTCCATCCTAGAAGGATGTAAGGGGACCATTAGAGCTCAAATAAACAAACAGACCCTGGCCAACAGGAGTAGCAGAAAGCAGCAGTACACACAGCTTCTTACAAGGTGTCTTTCTAAGACACATCCTGTTATCTCTTTCTCCCTCTGCAGCAGCTCAATAGGGATTATTTTAGGCCTCAATCTACTGTAACTTCAGGGTGGCAGTGTACATAGCAAGATTAAAGGGGGCCCACAGGAAGTAGTTCACTGTACACTTCTCCCCACCATGGAATAGACAGACCCTCTTTTGCAGCAGGCCTGACCCTTCCCACACAGTTTTGTTGGTGTGAACCTGAGTTATGGGGCTTAAAAAGGCTGAAACACATATATGGTTTTAAAGTGCTGACAGGATTTGGGCTATGTACTGAATTTAAAAATGAATTTTTTTAACCTCTATTTAGCATTAGCTGCCTCTCAATGTTTCTGCATCTGCATTCCTCAGTGGGTCCAATCCTGCAAATCCTTACAGACACGAGTGACTTACTCAAGTGAGAATTCCCACTGAATTGAATGGCACTGCTGGGCAGAAGGCTAGAGCAGGATTGGCCCAGTGACTGGAATTTGTCTCTTTCTAAGTGACAGCTGCCATTTTAATGATACAGCAAAGAGGGTGAACTCCATCTCAGAAAGCAGAATGGGACTTACGTTTCCATTAGAAGCTGCTGAAAATCAGACTTGTTTCAAAGTTATTTTGAGGTAAATTCTCTGTGTAAAAAATAACCATTTCAGTCAGTTTAACATATAATTTAACCAGTTGTTACATTATACCAATACATATAAATATATCTTCATTTAAATGGATTTATCTTTAAAATGCCCAATTTTCAATGGTTCTTAATGGAACCTGACTTTTCTCTGCTCTAATCTGCCTCAGGAGATTGTCCAAGTGACAGCATCCTGTCAGATTACTACTCTTTAAAAATCATTTTTAGTGACTTTCTCCCCTTCATAATTGAATGTAGAGATTTGAATAGCTTTCATAATTACACTGCAGTTTTCCTTTAAGACACATACAAAAATTCCTCCTCTCTCAGCCTTTGGCACATTCAGAGTTACTGTTCCCACTCACAGCTGTCACAGCCGTGCAAACTTAATAAATTCCATCTATGCATGACTTACTTAGCTAACCTACATCCACCAGAGATTTGCTCATCCTATTCAGATGAGAAAGGACAATAACATAGTAAAGCTTCAAAACAATAGCTTACATGTTACAATTTTGTATAATATAGCAAGAGCATACCCCCGCCCCAGTGAATCCAGCCTGTGAGGAGGCGCTCTCTTTCACAGTCCCTTACTTCTGGAAATCCATATTTTTTCCTTCAAAAGCAGTTTTAAAATGGAGAGATCTGCCAACTGGGGAAAAAAAATGCAAAGTGTTCCAGAAACATAAAGGCAATTTTGTACTAGCAACAATCAAATGGGCAGTGCTTGCCATTGATTACACTGGGGTGTACTGGTGTAAGGTACGTCTACACTGCAGTAAAAAGGTACGTCTACACTGCTACACTGCAGCGCCAAGTCTCAGACCCAAAGTCAACTGACTCGGGCTTACGGGGTTTGGGCTGTGGGGCTAAAAACTGCAGTGCAGACATTTGGGCTTGGGCAGAAATCCAGACTCTGACACCCACCCCCTCTCATGGGGCTTCAGAGCGTGGAGCTCCAGACTCAGCCTGAATGTCTACACTGCAATTTTTAGCCCAAGCCCAAGTCAGCTAACCCAGGCCAGCCACAGCCATGCTGTTCATCTTTTATTGCAGTGTAGACGTGCCCACTCAGGAGATTTCAACCCCAAAACGTGAAAGGACAGATTCTGATCCCAAGTACAACCATGTAAATTTCGAATAACTCTATTGATGTTCAAAGGAGCCATTGCAGATTTACATCAGTAGGAGAAAGAGGAGGATCTAGTCCTAAATAATATAGTAGAGACAAATCTGGCATGTATGTTAGGTTATAACGAATGACAAGGTGCTGAGCAAGATGCTCAGCACCCTTCACTCTTGTCAGTTTCTCTGAAAGCAGAGGGAGCTCAGCACCTTTTGAAAGGGCTCATCATCTTGTAGAATCTGGCACTGTAAGAGCAGTAATCATGTCCAGTGTTAAACAAACACTCCCAAATGCCAGGTAAAATGCACATCATACTGCATCAGCCCTCCACAGAAGGTATCTGGAGGCGGTAAAACAAAGTATGCTTCACTTTGAATTAGAAAGAGAAAGCACTGAAGCCTACAAGCAATAGTAAAATGCAGGATACATCATTTTACTAGGTGCTGCCTTACAAGACTTCCATGGACCAAATGCTGCCCTGACTTATACCCAATGTAGTTCCAGTGAAGTCAACATGTTCCCCGATCCCCTGCCACAACAAGGAGAGAAGCCAAACATGATAGAACTGGGCCCCTATATAGGCAATTGGACAGTACCATCCAATTTGCAAGGCTTATCTGTTTTCCCAGGTTTGGGGGTAGTCTGGGATCTGGACACGGTTTTGAAGAAGTTTATTTTGGTACGTCAGGGAGCTCTTTCAGGGGTCAGTTTCTCCTGTTGGGCCAGATCCCCACATTAATGTGTCTCCAGCTAAGGAATATTGCCTAAGAGTCCTGAATAGACCTTTTGCTGGGTTTGAAAAAAATAATACAATAAACTCAGCACAGGTTTGGACCTCATGTCAGAAAAGCAGGCTTTGAAATACTATGTAGCTATGGAGAGAAAAACAGGCTTAGCTCTGTTGCTTTCTTCACGGTGTACGTGCCTCAGGATAGAGCTTTGGCCTAACCAAAAAAAAAGGGCCATGAGAAAGCAGTGTTTGCTTACCCCTTTCCTTGCATCCATGTCAGGATGACCCCTGAGAATGGCTGTCAAGTCTAGAATCTATAGGCCAAATTTATCCTGATTCCACCTACTTTGTACCAGAAGGCCTGATCATGCATGGGGTGGAGTTCCTTCCACAGTGTGCTGATCAGTGGGAGTTGAGGGCATTCAGTAGCTTGCCTCACTAGATCTGGTCCATACGTTTCAACATAAAACATAGGCTTTTTTCTAGACCAAATCCTGCTTACAATCTGCTTTATGTAGAAAAAGAAAAAAAGAATCACACAGCAAGTGATGCATGCAACTATATCACAGAGGTATAGTATATAACAAATATGGCTTTAGAATGCCATCTATTATTGCATATTAATAAAATTAAACTCCATTATATTCTCAATTTCCACTTGGAAAATGGATGTCATAAGAGCATCTATAAATTATTCACATCTTTGCTAAATGAAGGACCATCAAAAAATTGTCACATGCAATCCATACTCTATATAACTTGTGACACAATTGTCAGTGTAACTAATATTTTTAATACTCTCTGGTTACTTCTTAATTACAAGAGCTCAAATATTTCATGACACTTATTTGAAACTAAAAAGATGATTTGGCTTGTAACTTTGCACACTTTATGGGCCTGATCCTGCATTCCTTGAAAGCCCAAGACTCCAAGCATATGATTTTTTAATGGACCAATGAGTAGCTTTGGATGTAGAAGAACTGAAAAATAGAGCCCCTTCACCCATACTGGTTAATCCCCCTACCTAAAAAAAAAAAAAAAAAAAAGTACTAAAACTGTGCCTTTAATGTGCCACTTGCTATTTGAAACAATTTATCAAAACGTTACCTATTTGAATTTTTGTTTTTGAATACAAGGGAAAAAAGAAGGCATTTTAAACATTGTGCATTGTTTCAACTTTGAGGATAATTCCAGATTTTTCAAAAATGACAATTTCTTTTGTATTCAGCCGCTTGAACACTAAGTCCGAGCACTCTTCAGACTGCAAATACAGCAATTATACCAAGTAATGCTTTGACACTGTTACCACAGGCAAGTGGCCAAAGTGCATCAGCAGTCAAAATATCTAAGCAAGTTAACAAGCTCCTTTTACTCTCTACAGAGCAGGAGAAGAAAGGGAATCCAACCCCTGAGAAATGTTAAAATGAAGGCAAAAGAAAGGCTGCTGGTGTTTGTTAAAGAAAATGGTGTCACTATCTTGGTCTGATCAAGGTGTAATATCTGAATCCCTGACAGATGTCTATGGCTGTATTTGACAGGGAGGGTTTTTTACAGTTCAGATCTGTTTTCTGTTATTGACTAATGAATGACTCCAGTTCACCAACATTTCTGTTCAAACTACACCTTGCTCTCTCGGTGCTCTTTTTCTTCTGCCTTTGCCCCCGTTTTTCTTTTCAGCTCCATTTTGCAAAATACCCCCACATGTACCATACAAAAGACATCTAAACTCATTAAGTAAATTCCCAAAGAACAATTAACAAATCATTTTGCTTCAGCCAGAGATATCAAATTTAATTAGGTGATCAGTGTTGATGGGATGCAAAAACAAAAGCTATCTCCTGTCTAAAAAGGTTCAGGTCCCATATAGGCCCCATTCCTCTCTCTATGGCACGGACAATAATTGAGCTTTTTTTTTTTTTTAAAGAACCTAGGGATGAAAAGAGGAGACTGTACGGTAGACAAAAGCTTTCAACTAAGATTTGTTTTCCTTTCTCACCAGGTGACTTAAAGAAAAAAATCATAGCAGCTATAACCTATGCTGAGATCACAGTGACACAGAATATAAAGCAGCTCTAACAAGGATAATTTTTGCAAGTGATTAATCAAAATGTATTTAGCAAGTCATATTCAATGATTATCAACAGACCTGCTTAAAACAATAACCATTTTGCAATAACAACAGTTTTGTTCATTCTAATGCAAGCCGGCTTTGATGCCTGAAATAAAACGTCTAAGTTGTACACTAGCACAGTGGTTCAAAAGACTAAAGGTTTTAGCATGATGGATTATCTGACCAAGAGGATACTAGTGTGGGGTATATATACTACTATGTCACATGCAGCGTGGCAGGCTCAGGTACTGCAATGGGTCAAAAGTTTGTTTTGTCTGTTTTTTTAACCTTGAGTTAATATTATTTCTAAGCCTTATCAATTGTCATTTTAAAGCAGTATTATCTCTACAGTAGAAATCCCTACCATGATACTTGGTATTTGATATGGATTTTTCAAAGCACTTGAACAGACTCTGTAACTCCCATACTCCTAAATAAAAGAGCTATATTATTTTTTTAAAATACCCCTTTAAATTAAGAAGCTTAAGAAGCACTAACAGTTGATGGATCACTTTTTGTACAGTACAACGCTTTTGTGGCACCAGCTACTCCACATGCTGAAAACTCAGCCTTCTCTCTGTCTCTCCATCTCTCTTGCATTTCAATTATACCGATATAAGAAAAGCAAATTCAACATTAGTTTCTGCATGTGAGTCTTTAGACCTCTGTAGATTCCCAGTGTATATCTTTCTAATTTAAGGCTCACAAAAAGCAGGACCCAATTAACACTACGAAACAAACTTTTGATACAATAAGAAAAGGAATACTAGTGACACCTTAGAGACGAGCCAATTTATTTGAGCATAAGCTTTCGTGAGCTACAGCTCACTTCATCGGATGCATTCCGATGAAGTGGGCTGTAGCTCATGAAAGCTTATGCTCAGATAAATTGGTTAGTCTCTAAGGTGCCACTAGTACTCCTTTTCTTTTTGCGAATACAGACTAACAGGGCTGCTACTCTGAAACCTTTTGATACAATGTTTTATTAAATAAATAAAAAGCTCCAAATGATAATAAAACTTGTCAGCTGATTCAGAGTGGAAGCTCAACAACCTAACCCAAAACCTATTTTGATATCATTATACTAATTAGTCAAAAAGCCATGTGTCTGAGGGCTGCCGTAAGCTTCATTTTTAAAAACCGTCATCGATTTTTAATGTTTTGAAAATGTTTGACCATATTTTATGTCTTTGAGATCCAAGTATTACAATACAGCACAGAAAGAGTATCGAAGCACTTTTTTAGTCCTGAAAGTCAACAAAAATAATTTTGAAGTATTTTACACTTATTTTATCTGAATCCCTGACAGTTAATTTGGTGTGAAAAACTGCAACAGTAGAAAACAGATGTTAAGGGGCAAGCATATAGTTAAGGTCAAAACAAACATAAAACACAGCTTCCATTTCTGAGGGGAAAAAGATTTGTCCAGCAACAGGTTTTATGCTAAACCTGCTTTTTTATTGTTCTGCTTGTGATATCTGTAGACTACACAATGCAATACTGTCTGCCATAGTGCAATACCTCTCAGCACTAGTAATTTAAGACTTTCTTCTCTGTAATACACTAAACCATCATAACCTGTCTCTTCCTATTTAGTTTAACCTACAACCACCACATACTGATTTGGCTGTGTGTGGCTTTCTCTATTGCCATTTATTACTCTGCTCGACTCCTGAAATTCTGTTTGCAATTTAAGGCCACAAATTAGAAGCGTAAGTCATCTGTTTCCTATAATCCCCCTGTCAGGACTGGAATCGCATTTGGAGCTCAGCACCAAGCCTGGTCCTAGGCCTTTACAGCCTATCTGATTGGCTAAACAGTCTAAAAGCTATACTCCGAATAAATAAAACAAACTGTAGTACATGGTTTTAGCGAAGGAAAGAAAGAAGTCATTCAACTATGCAGAATAAATATATATGATTTTTACCACCATATTCTTTTTAAGGTTAGATAACATTTATGTCAAATTTCCAAGCATTTGAATGGTAATTTCTGTTCTTTTTAAACTATTGTACATTGATAGTCATTGCTTACCTCTTATTAAATATAAATCTTTTGCAACTTCTGCCACCTTCATCACACAGCACATTTTCTTAGCATTGGTACTGTCTTTTGCGATTCTAATTAGCTGTTTTTTCCCCCTAACATGGCAGTCACTATATGAAACTAAAAATCTAAGGAGGCTCACTGCTCTTTTCTCTATAATTATTCTAATGAATCTGTGCATTTGTTCCTTTGATGCCAGTAGATAATGTTTTTAGGTATGTAGATGAGAAATCTTAAAAGATGGTCATTCTTTTTCTCCTGACAACGAAACCTTAGTTAAAATAAAAAAAAAACCTTTCATGCAAACATTTGTGGTTATGCCTGCAATTTGAATATTATTTCCCTGCTCCCTTTAAGTCATTTTAATAGCAGCTTCCAACTAGCTCTGCTATGGTTGAGACTCTGTCAGCATCTCTTATTTTACATCATTTTAAACTTTCTTCTTATGGCATTGTGTGCAGGACAACATATCATGTTACAATCTCAAAAGAGAAAGATAAAGCATCTATAAGGATACCAATACAGAACAGCAGTATGTGGAGAAAAATCTCTCGTAGCTCACAGAATAATTGGAAAGTGCGCTCTGCTTCAGAAAAAATAATAATAATAATAATAACACAAAGAAACAAAGAAAGAATTAAATACCATTAATAAACATACAACAAAGTGACTCATGTTTCCTAATAGATCTTGCTAAATCTGGGCTTGGAACTAAATAGATCAATATAGATCCTGAATAATGTGTTCTATTTATAAAGAAAACCAAGCTCTAAATTTTGTAGTGTACAACAGAGCAGGAAAAAAATGATCCAGCCTGAATTACAGTAAAAACATTTTTCAGAGATTTGGGCAAAGCAATAAAAATGTTATAATTTTTGTTTAAGTTAGAGGAGTGAGTCCTAAAATAAGAATATTCCACTGCTCTGTGTGCTTCTGTAACTTAAAAATTGGCTACTTTTAAGTGAAACTGGCAGGCTGTTAGTCTACAATGTGGACTAGGATATTTGGAAATAAAAAAAATTGGCCAACATATAATATTTTAAAAGGAGTTACTGTTCATGCAATTTCCTAAGGATTTTTTTTTTTTACTATTCATTCAGTATTACAGATTTATATACACACAGAAATACGTATTATGGGTCCATAATACACAAATGCAAACTATTGTCAAGATGTATTCATAGTATGTACTGTGATGACTCCTGAGCCAAAAAGGCTCTCTCATGATAATGAATGCCCATTATTATAAATAAGCACACTGTAGGAATAACTCATTGCGCACAAAAGCACACCCAAACCATTTGGTTTCTTCCAGAGCTCAGACACCAGCACTACTATTCAAGAGCTGCGCACTGGAAGAGTGACTAGAGTATTGCCATGTAAATGAGCAGGATGCTAAGGAGCAGATGTTGCTCTTGGGAGGAAAAAAGGTCTTGCACCAAAACGTTGGTGGACCTCTCTGTGCTGTTGTGACAGCTGAACTTCTTAAGTTCTGCCCTTTGATGCTGATGGATTTGTGTTTCTGGATCTGGTAAATGGGTAGGCTATTGGAGGTGCATGCAGATCATCTCTTAAGATATATATAGAAATATACGGTCAGTGTTCCTCCAATATTTTAGCCCTGTATCTCGAGCTTCTAAACTTAAAAAATGTGTCTTCGTTCAAGACTCCTTGCTGAAGATCCAAACACTTACATGTTTGCATAATAATTTTCAGACCTGAAAATATATCAGTTATCCTGCCAAGTATAAAAGGAATTGTTAAGTGCCAGGTTCCAAAGAGACAGATACATGGTATGAAGTCAAACTGTCCACTGCTTTAAATTGAACCAAATTCAGCAACCTAACCTCAAGCCTGGAGTCTGTCCCAATTACCCTGCATGCTAGGCCATGGCACAAACTAGTTGATAAATTAATTTTAAAAATCCACTTTTCACCTGCAACTCATACCACCAACATGCACAACATATCTCAATATTCTACAACTCAGCTTCACAATTCTGATAAGCCATTTCCATTCTTTTGTGCTTATCACACTATGATATGCAACAATTAAAGGAAAACTTTACTCATTGTGTTTGTCCTACAATTATGAAGTTTTAAAAAATGATGCCAAATGATTTGCCATATGCACAATACAACCATATTTTACATAGTGGAGCATATCAACTGTATCCCAAAATGCTTTACATATTTAAATACATGACAGCAGTCTACAGTGTAAATTACAGAAAACAGTGGTATAAAGACAATGAATTTTGAATGAATGAAAGCATTCTATCCTAAAAATTATACAAATACTTAGCATTTAATATAGGACTTCATAGATGTTAGCTAATTAAACATCACAACATCCCTATGATCTAGGTCAGTGTTTCCCAAACTTGGGACACCGCTTGTTCAAAGAAAGCCCCTAGCGGGCTGGGCCAGTTTGTTTACCTGCCGTGTCCTCAGGTTCGGCCGATCACGGCTCCCACTGGCCACGGTTCGCCACTCCAGGCCAATGGGGGCTGCAGGAAGTGACAGCCGGTACATCCCTCGGCCTGCGCCACTTCCCATAGCCCCCATTGGCCTGCAGCGGCGAACCGCGGCCAGTGGGAGCCGCAATCAGCCTAACCTGCAGGTAAACAAACCTGGCCCACCAGGGGCTTTCCCTGAACAAGCGGCCTCCCAAGTTTGGGAAACACTGATCTAGGTCATTAGCATTATCCCCCATTTTACAGATGGAGAAATTGAGACACAAAGAGGTTAAGTGCCTTTCCTAAGACCACCTAATGAGCTAATAGCAGTATCAGATTTAGGACTCAGTAATTCAAGGTTCCCCAGTCCTGTGCTTAGTCCACTAGACTATGTTGCCTCAATATGAAGGCTTACGAGAAAGACAGAAAATAAAAACCATGATAAATGTAGGAAAGAAGCTTCAATGTGAGCTTTTTAAAAGAGCTGAAGAGTCAATGAGAAGGAAACTGCAGTGCACACAAAGAGGGGTGAGACAAGATAGAAGGAATAGAAGAATGTGGCAGGAATAAAGCAGAGGAAAGGAAGTATGGTCTTGTACTTAAAGCACTAACCTAAGATAGTAGAACTCTGGGTTCAGTTCCTGGCTCTGTACGTAGCACAATGAGGTCCCAGTCTTGGTTGGGGCTTATAGTTGCTATTGTAATACAAATAACAATAGAGACAAGCTCCATGCGAGGAAACCCACATACAATTTTGAAATAGATGCTAAAATGAGTAGGAAGTACGTGGAGGCACCTAAGCACAAGAGCAATTTTGTTCTGTTTCTTGGACTATGTAGAAAGGTGGGCTTCAGCATTCTGGAGTCAAGGCTTTGATTTCAATTAGATGACACTGGTGTAACTGGGACAAGAATTTGGTCCTATAACTATATCGGCAAAAAGTCTTGTAAAATTGCAATCCATTCACTGTTTTGTGAACTCAAAATCCTACAGGAAGTGTCACAAATCCACACAATGTTCCTGAGTGCTAAAGTTTGCCTATGGATCTCCAAGTTATTTGACAGATGTGTAAATTCACATGTAGCCAAAAAATTCCCTAGTGATAGCACAGCTGTGCATGCTGAAGAGTGCAAGTTACTTCCGCTAATGTCGACATTAAGTTATGGTCAATTTTTTCCTATAAATTCACCTTTTGTCTGCAGGTGTAATATAGCTTGAGGGCATTTGGGGCTGCTTTCACTCTGCTTTGGTCAAACCAAACCCTCTTTTGTACATTTCAGACTCAAATGCAAAAAAATCTGAGGAGCCGATCGTTTCAGTGAGTAGGATGAGTGCATAACTGGAGATCCTCAGTTATATACAGACGTTCTTAAATCCCAAATGTGGGAAGATGCACAGCACAGAGGCACTGGTTTCATAGGACTGTGACCCTTTGCTGCAAGACTTCCTCTATCTGACCCTAGAACAGCAATGTGCTTTTAAAACAGGAACAGGGTTTACAGTGGAGAGATGTGCATCGAGGATACAATTTTGACTCACCAGCTTGTCACATAAACCTGGCATAGTTTGGGCAAAGCTAGTCAAATGCATAGTGGTTTGGTGGCATTACCCCTTAATGGTTCGGAAGGAGTTATTACTGTATGCTACAAATATATGCTGAACATAATGAGCTAGTTTGCGATACACCAAATTGAAGATGTGTCAGACTATTGTGTGTATGTTAATTTCAAGCTAAAAACAGTTTGTTCCTCCAGGTATATTCTTACTCTTGTCTTTTTATGGAAAAGCTTGTTGCTGAGTAGGTGAAGCACACAGTAATCTGTTCTCTAAACCAAGCAAAAGGGAGCCTAATAAGGTTTCAGTCAGCGACAGTCGCTCTCTTATACCAACTTCCATCAGACAAAATTATTAACCCTACATTAATCATTGGCTATAGTTATAACAGAGTCATGTAATAGATGAAATATTACAGACTTGTAACCTTGCAGATGTGGTACAGTAGGTAGGGGTTGGTGAGAAAAATTAATGCTAATTTCAGTGGCTTGTTATGCTAAATCAAAAGTGTGGATTTATTGTTCCAGTGAAGCTGCACATTGTATAGCTCGGCAATGGCATCAGAATGTGTCAGAAAGTGCTATACTGTGTGGAGGAAGAAGGGAAGATATGGTAATGGTAAAAACATTGAACTGGAAATCAGCAGCCTGTCCTTCAGCAAGTCACTTACTCTTTCGGTGCTGCCTTTACCCCATATGTAAATGGGGGAAATAAGACTTACCAACCTCACCCAGGCTCAAAATCATTCATGCTTATTAAATTTTCACATGCTTTTTCCACAGAAGATGGATGGGGCATGTAGTGCTGAGTCCCCAGCATCATTCCCCCTTCCGTCATTCCAGAAGAGCCCCTCTGTGGAACCTCGCTGGGACTGGGGCTCCAGGGTTCGTGGAGTTCATGGAGGGCTAGCGAGAAGCTACTGTGCAGAGCATTCTCCTCTCTACTGGTAGAATATATGCCGACCAATATCCACAAGGGAATGTTGCCAGAAGCAGCCTTCACTTGGGCTCTGCACCACCCTCAGAGGGGTGGAGGTCTGCAGACACACAGTGCCTGACCGACTGTGCTCGCACAAGCCATGCAAATCATTGCCTGGTTTGCTGCCTTTCTGGCAAGTGACCATCTGTGAAGGCAGCCATCTGCAGGTGTGCGAGTTTAACACACTCCACGGAGTTAGGTTTCCCCCCAGTTTTTATTGTTTCATGAGCATTTTAAACGATTTCTGTTTCCAGCCTTTTTATATGGTGATGTTAACCCTGAGAGTACAAACCAATTCACTGTTGCCTTTATGGGTCTGTTGACAGACTGACACATGATACTACTAAGAGAAATGTGAATCTGCCCATTCATCTTAATGGGGTGTTAAACTTGAAGCCTTATATTGAAGCGCCAACATTATAAAACTGTGCACTGCTCATCTCCATCCCAGAATCATCCTGTGAATGCTAATCAGGGTGGGTATATTTGTCACACCTTGGAGTTCCACTGATTTGATAGGAATAAGACTGCATGTCTCAATGTGCAATCAGAGATATAACAGATACATAAAGTGCTTACTGCCTTCCTAACAATGGAGCTAGAAGTAGTGTTTATATTACTTTCAACAAAAAGGGCCAGACTTTTGCAGTGCAGCTAGTGAAGTTTTGTGTGCTTTTCCCATAAAATGTGATGCGGTGGCAGGGAAGGTAGTTCAATTTAATAAAATTAATAAATATTTTTGAACCACCTGCAGTACCTTCTGTAATACAATGATCACTTGATGATTACCTGATCTGCTCATTCCCTCTGAAGCACTTGGCATTGGCCGCTCTCGGAAGACAGGATACTGGGCTAGATGGACCTTTGGTCTGACCCACTATGGCCGTTCTTATGTAATGATGCTTAGTCTAAAATACAGGAGGAGAATGAAAACTAAAACTCCAGAAGAAAATCCACAGATTTTCCTCAAATGTTCTGGAGGCTCTCCATTGATTCTACCTCTTTATGTAAATAAGATACTGATTAACAAGTATCATTGACTAAAGTATTTTTTTAATTCGGAGAGTGACTATAACCACATATATGGTGCACATCATTATCATAATCCTTAAATCATCATGAGCTCCTATTGATGCCTTCAAAATTCAGAATGCTCTCTCTCCACTTCTTTATATGTGACACCAGTTCTTATTGTGGCTTTTCTTTGTTTGCTTTATACCTGGGTCATGATTCATTGAGGCCCGAATTCTGCATCTGAAAAGTATTAAAGCACCTACTTAACTTTAAGCAGATATTTATGTAGATTTTAATAGGACTTAAGTTCTGTACATGCTTAAAGTTAAGTATGTGTAAGTTCTTTGCTTTATCAGGCCCTAAATCTCTCCAACAGACATGGTCCCTTCCATACTTGAAGGGCTACTTCTTTACTTATCTTAACAGTCTGCTACCCTGACTAGTGGAGTTTCCTATTCTGCACCACCTCTGCCTACTATCTCTACCTGCTCATCTCCTAAATGGTTTAAATCCTTACTGTCCATCCATATGATCTTCACGAGCCTCCTCAGGCATTTGTTTTCAAACCAATCCAAAATTCCTCTCATACTTTTAGTGTGTGCCAGGTTTCCACATCCCTATGCCAGAGTTAGCAGATTTGTATGGAAGAGATACCAATTCCATTAACAGTTAACATCTTTTAGTTTTACTCTGCTGAAAACCAGCTCACACAGCCAGCCACCCACAGACACACCCCTCTCCACTCCCATATCTACACACGCACACATTGTCTAATTAGGCAACTGGAGAGACCTCTATTTTGAAGCTGTGTCCTAAATATATCATGCATCTAACCCTGTTGCTGTGTTAAGCCAAACTTCTCTAGCCTTGTTAGGGTTAAATTGAAATCCCAAACCTAATAGAATCATTATTCTCTCTAGTTCCAACATTATGCCTGTTCTCTTTTCAGTTTTGATAGTGAAAACGGAGTAAGTACTTTACAGACATACTTTACAAAATAGGGATTCAAGGATAATACTAATTCTTTGATGAGTGATGGATACGAATGTGGACAATATTGAGGCTGATTCAGTGAAAATACATTATGTATCCTTTTTTTTCCAGATACATTTTGAGGCCCTTGTAATCATATTGAATCCGCTGTTTATATCTTCAGAAAAGAATCTGAAAAAAAATCTAGACTGAGAGAACCTTGCTAAGGGACAACCAAACTCAAATGACTTCTGAGGATGCTAACATTTCAAGATCACTTTCCTAAATATTTCTTAGTGCCAGCAATGACCCTCATGAACTAAATTTTGGGTTTGATATCAACTAGGGCACATTATCCCTGAAGAAACATCTTGATGGGGTCTGCCATGCAACCTTTTAATATTATTTTATGGCTGCTCCTTCAGTATAGTTCTAAATTCTAGGATTGTGGAATCCAGAAACTTGAAAAACCCACTTGACTGAAATCTGGTATGTTAGGTAAATATTGATTCTCATGAAAATATTGACTGTATACTCTGAAGACTTAAGTGGTGTGCAGTCTCTATGTACAGGTATGAATGTCACTCATGGTATGTAGTCCATTGTAAATGTTTAAATAATCTGTGAGATTTCAAATGTTTTGGGTAGCCTATTAATTTAGCATCATTTTTTATGAGAAAAGAAAATGTGACGGCTCTCAAAATAGAAGACGATCATTAGTAAATGATTAACACTAGTTTTACTTCTGCTGATCTTCTGGCAAGCCAACTGATCCATCTACCCCACGGACATGAGCAAGGTCAACTTCTAGTAAATAGGCCTCTCACAGCTGGGGAGACATCTTTTGTCATGGTAACAGTAAAGACTAAACATAGCTTTTAAAACTTTGTCAAATTTGCATACATATTGATTTTTTTCCCTTTGTGGAGCCAGGTTAATACAATCTGATACGTCACACAAGCAAGGGGTGACTCAATGAGCTTCATTTAATACTGCAGCCACTCCATGCCAAACATCTTTCCCTGTAAAACATTTTCCATCAAAACTGTCAGAGTACAGAATCCATCACAGGACCTGGGGCTAGCACGATCACTAAGGTTGCCCATAAAAAGCTACATATCCACAACAGATTTCACTATGGCTGGTTAAATGCCTTCAGCATTTAAATGTTGTTGAGTGAATCTGTTAAATAGGATGACGGGTGAGTGACCATTATGTACAAAGTCATTCAGCTAGGACTACACCCTCGGCTGAAAAATATGGCAAATGTATCAAAAGTGTAGTGATTTTCCCTCCAAGTTGTCTCTGCGGTCCCACAGAAAATCATGAAAAAATCTCTGCAGGATACCACAAATAATGCAATACATTTTATCTGATAACAGGTCTGCCCCGCTTCCATCAGCCAAAGGGGGCAAAAGAGACAATGTTTTATATCTCTTAAAATAAGTAAGTGTATTGCTTCCACAAATAGTATAAATCCCTTATCACTTTGGTTGTTTTTTCCCAAGTCAATACCATCCACGGTGGGGGGGGAGGGGGTTGTTCGGATGACATAATAGTTCCTTACCAATATCTGGACAACCATGTTTGCCTAACTTTCTCTCTCAGATCACTCAGTCCAACCCCTGTAGTCACCTAATAAGTTATACTGTATAAAGATCTATTTTGTTTTTTTGTGATTCATTAGTGTGGCTACAGCTTTGAAGATTTGGAATAACTTGATTAGAAATAACAAATGATATTTTACACTTCTACAGTACCATTCATCTCAATGCCAAAAACATTTGGCAAACTTTGTGCCTGATCCTAAGACCATCCAGCATTTCTCAAGATTTGTGTCTTTATACATACAGGGGTGGTTTCACTTACCAATGAAATTCAGCGACCTCTGGAAAAGAACATATCAGCTGTTTAACAGCATACATCAATACTGCACAATTATTTAGCACTAGAAATGGAAAATCCTGTATCCAATTAAAATTGCATTGGGAATTTATGTAGGCAGGATTTAATTACCCAAATTAGAATTTGCCAGAGACATCAGGGCTAAAACCCATACTGGTTCAGAATGGCCATATTTAATATTTTATATGTGACTAGGGGTTAAATCCAAAAGATCTTCTATAGTCAGTTATAAACCACTGAAAATTAAGAAAACAAGTTGTTTTCTAGTGATGCTGAAGAATGTTACAAAACATCAAAGACCTTGCCTTGTTGCGGACAATATAAAAATCAGACAATGACAGAAAAAAGATTTCCCAATCATCAAGCAATGAAACAGTAATGAGCATGGCAGTCATGGTCTCTGATTTCTTACATACAGTACATGGCACCATGGTAAATTTTGGTAACGGTAGATTCTGGCACATTTTAGATGGGGGAAGATTGACATAACTATAAAAAACATTGGTTTTAGTACACGATTTTAAATAATATAACATCACGTAACTCTTTACTGAGACTGATGATATTTTCCAAAAATTACAACACTCGTTTAAATGTTTATGGGCCAGATCCTTAGCTGGTATAAATCAACATACTTTAATTGTAGTCAGTAGAGCTACACCAGTTAATACCTAAGGATATGACCTTGGATATTTCTGTATCCACTTAATTCTGTGATAGAAACTATTTTCTCCAGAATCCAAATGGCTGTGAAGCGGATTCTGCTACTCTTATCACATTGAATAGACTGTTACTCTATAGAGAGATCCATTTACTTCAGTGGGAGTATTGTGCAACATGAGTACGAGTGGAAGAACAGAATTTTATTTTCCAGGTGGCATTTGCTTGTAGTAAAGAATTAATATCATCAGGATTACAAGATGCAAACAAGAATCTTCATATGTCCTGCTGTAATGCAGCTCCCATGATTGCTTCCAAAAGACAAATGACTTAAAACATGAAAGCAATAAAAATTAAATTCACCAGAGTCCCGTTGTGCCTGAGCTAGAAAATATGAATTCTGCATTAAGCATTTCTAATTTCAATGCTTGGGAACTGTTTTAAAGCGGTCTGCTAATTTGTAGCACTGTAACATGCATACTCCGACTGTTGCAGTGAGAGAAAGCACTTCCTCAATGGCACTGCACTAACAACTCCACTTTACTCACGGATAAGTCTAGGCAGTTTTCCACCTGTCCAGGCAGATAAATCAGCTGCATGAGGCACCAGACAGGTGAACTTGTCAAGCCTTGATATAGTCTTGATGCAAGTAAGTTGCTGTTTATGTTGAATATTTTCAGTTTAGGTTATGAATGAGATTCCCTCCTTCTTCCAAACACCTGTTTTGAAGTCTTCCAAGCTAATACTGTCCTTTTGACATCTGCCTTATTGCAAGTGTAATTTTTCTGTGACAGGTGAAGCTCTTAACCTGCTTCATTTCCAGCTTTCCCTTCCAGAGAACCTGTCTCTCCCTATCTTCCAGGTTCTTGATCTTCCTTCTTAGTTGCACCGACATCTTCTTGGGATGTTGACCTGCAGGCCTAAAAAACTTCAAAATCATTAAATAGCAGGAGAACTCCTACAAACTATATTTGATGGTTCTGCTTACCTCTCCTGCAGGCTTACTGAGTGCTATGCTTCCGTACTCTACATTCTTTCTCCACTTCCATCACATATTTCATCTGTTCAATGCAATTTGAAGTATTGTTGAACAATATGAATCATCTACACTTTTCATTGCCCGGTCAAGTCATAAAAATACCAAGCTGATACATTTGAAAAATATCCAAGGAACCAAATATTGAAAACTTCCCATGAAGACTATTAAAGAAATGTCAAGTGGATGTGATACTACGTCCCACTGCATCAAGTCATCTGAAAAAAGTGACATGACATAGTTGGAGGTTACATGATGTAATCTGGCACAACGTGGTGAATATGGAATGCTTGGGAAAACAAATCTTTTAAATTCAGTACTCAGTAGTAGCTATTTCACCAAAATTTATTAAAGCAAATGGGAAGAGGGTGGATGACAATGACCCACAACCCATAGACTTGTAGGTATATTTTTTACTGTGAAAGTGAATTATTTTCAGGTAGTTTAACATATCTCTGATTGTAATTACTTCTCAGACCAATATTATCCTTGAATATTTGACCTGAATAGCTCAATTTCTTTGTTTAAGAAGAGAGCCACTTGAGATTGGGGCAATATATGAAGAGAGCCAGGCTCAAGCACTGCAAATAATAATAAATAATAATAATAATGGAAGCTCTCTTTTTTTCTATTGCGTCAAAATCATAGTGTGAATTTTTTTTCCTGTGTCAGGAAATGCTCTTTTAAAATGTATCTTTAAGAAAGAAAGAATCATTCTTCAAATTGAAACCAGCATAAAATATTACCCCAAAAGACCTGGACTGATTCCTTTATAAATGAATAGAATGTTAGAACCATGGCAAAGGCAAATTGGCCTACAAGAAAACTGACAGCTTTATAGCCTATGTCTCTGATTGAAATGTTGGGAAATCTCTTGGCAATTCTCCCAGACATCCAGGTAGAACAGTGAGTTCACTGATTATGTTAACTAAAACAATCTGGCTTTGCACAAACGCACCTCAGGCCCAGCCAAGTGTGAAGGCTTATCAGCATGCCAGACCAAGAAAAAGACCTGTTTACCTGAGGAAAGTAGCTAAATGACTAGGCTTTGAGAAATAAAAACAGGAACATCAATGCTCAGATTTTTTTTTTTTAATATATAGCTTAGATGTGAAGGCAATGATTGAGCTCTCAGTGGGACGGTGTAGATGTTAAACAAGGGCACACTTTGGTCCAGTGTGTTTACTACCTTTAATAATAAGAATACCATAGTGATAAGTATGGTATTAAAACACATACAGAGAGAGAGAGAGAAAGAATAAACGTATTTCTATGAGAGAGAGACAGATTCTTAATAAATTAGGATAACATTAGGCCTTTTAGGGACAGCCTGGAGTATCGGGTGGCACTTAGCTGCACTACCTCAGAAATAGCCCTGGGAAGGAATTGACTCACAGTTCCTCCCTTCTTGCTCCAGGAGTGGGAGAAGGGAAATAACTTATTACAGCCTTGAAAATAAGGCCATTAGCTTCCCTAACTCACTTGTGTGCAGTCATCTCTTCTGACCAGCTTATCCTGGCTCCCCACATTCCCTGCCTCTTCACTTGCCCTGGTGCTACTCTCTTGCAGAGTCACAGTACATGTCATTCTAGTGCAGCTTCGCAGGCGTCGTGGGCCTTACTGCCTGCCAACCCTCCTCTCGTCTACATTACAGCTAATCAACATCCAGCCCCAAAACTACATATACGAGAAGTACAAGTGTTAAATTGTACCAAAGTTCAATTAAATAGCTGAGAGCAATGAATGCAATGTTCAGAATATTCCACAGAAGGGGGAAGAACCATTTCCATTACCTTTTAAAGATCAAATTAAAATTACAATAAATCCAAACCATACAGATTACAAAAGAAATGCTGCTGTTAAGTGACAACCTTTTGGGCTAAATCCATAACTTAATGTTATTTTAAACAGCACATAACCCAGAGAATTATGTTGATGTTTACATAAGCCTGTCTCTTGGAATCTGTGTATGTTTAGAATTCAGTTCGTAAATACATTTTGTTCTACTTCTCCATTAAACTCTCCATAGGTCTGTCTTTTAAAAAAAAAAAATCCTGTGTTGTGTTAAAAGATAACTACAGCAAGTTACAAATATGAAGAAAGTACCTCAAGTAATGCTCTTTCCCCAGAGATGCCCTTTGGTTGTAGTCAGTAATGCAATCAGATATCTAGGGTTATTTCAACTGCCTGCCAAAACATCACTCATGTCTATTAAAGTATCCTGAAAAACACCATTACATCAATTCCAGCAATGGTGTAATTATTCTTCTTTCTGGAATGTCTTCTGATGTGAGTCAGTCCACTTGAGTGGGATTTCATTGGAAAATGGCTTTAGGAATGTTTTAAATAAGGGAAGGATGGGGTGGGGCCCCCTTGCAGCAGGCTTTAAGGAACAGTTTCAAATCATATTTCATCAACCACTCAGCTACAGTGACCTAAGGTAAAACAGAATAATGCAGAGAGACAGGGAGTTCCACTCAGACTCGCTATCATAACAACACATAGGATAACTGCATCTTTCCAGAATAGTATTTCCCAAAGATATAGGGCCCAAACCAGCATTCCTTGCACACTGAAAATTAATTCATTCTGTGAACAAGGAATGCACAGTTGAGGTCATCATTATGACAAAAAACAAAACAAAAACACACTTAGGATTGTATTATTTGCATCATTGCTTAATAAGGTAAATTTGGATGTCTGCTTAGGAATGTGGTGCAACAACAGTCAGATATGCAGTAGAAGAAATAATAAAAGCAATTTATTTTATGTACTAATCAGTAGTAGTCACTTAGAATGGAGATATCATAGATAATATGGATAATCCACAAGGCACCACTCCAATCCATTATGGCTAGGTAAAGCGTGGCTCAGTTCTAAATGTGGCTTTACATATTGAGAATTAGCAAAGTGAACTTTATGTATGAAAAATCTGTAAGACAAATTCTGCCTTTGATTACACCAGTGTAAAGCCAAACTAACTTTTTTTATGTCACTGGCATAACAGAGGTGAATCTGGCCTTCTGCCTCCTCTTTTAACCTTGCAAACAGAAAAGTTTAACTTGATGAAATTCTGCTTCCCTATAAGAACTACAACACTGTCAGGAATAAAGCAGTATACTTTTGTAGTTGAGAAGGGTAAAGAACATTTAAACAACCTCTAAATAAACAAACAGGTCCAAATTCATCCCTGATGGAATGCAACTGTTTTTGATGGAGCTTCACCAGGGATGACCATGGACCATTGTCTTTTACATTTTTAAATTTTAAAAATCAAATTTTAAAGAGCACCACTTTATAAAATGTTCCTACTCAACTCCATGGAGCTACATCAATTCTGAAATATCATGGGTGAAATCCTGGCCCCATTGAAAGCCATGGCAAAACTCTCATTGACTTGGGTAGGACCAGGATTTCACCCTATATGAGGATGTATTTTCTTTTTGGTGGACACTCATAGCTTCTATGCTAGTGATTTTGCAGAGTTATTTGGGTACATCCTCACCATAAAGAGAAAAGGAGAAATTCTGCATCACCTGTGTCCTGCATGGTGTTGGGTATCAGAAGAAGGCCCTTCTAAAATCTCACTTCTTCTGTAAGTGTAAAAATTTTGTTGTCAAACTGAGAAGGAAAATCTGAAAAATCAGTGTATTTTTACTGAAACATTCATATTAGCAAGATTTTTTTTTCTTTAGTGAGTAATAATAATGAGATGCTGGTAACATGCATCTGAGGGTCTCATGGCACTTTACAAACATTAAGTAAATAAGGCCTTGATTGTCTCCTCTGCTTCTGTAAGCATAGAGGAGCATGGTCCAATAAAGCTGTCACTGAAGTATAGGGGTGTGAAGAGTTCCAGCTCTGTGGCACCATCCCCCAAATGCTCTATGATCCTAAGGAAGTTACTCTACTTCAGAGTCTTCCAGCACAGGATTTGGGGTATGGGAGTAGGTGATGGGGAAGAACAGCTCTCACTGGATGCATCCTTAATTCCCTTTGCATCCCTCCCTATTGCCTATGACAATGCCACACCCAAAGGAATTGCTCTGCCAACAAAGTTGAAGCCAGTGTAGCAAAGTAAAATGAATGCCCCTTTGCACAACTAGGCATTCACTTCCCCACAGATGTACAGAGTTGTGAGACTATATTCTCTTGCCCTACCCATAGGACAACTAAGCCTCTCCACTGAGTGGAAGATTTGGTTAAACCCTCTCCCCATAATCCCCAGAGTTTGCTGGTCATCTTGTCAACATCCCACAAATATTTTGGCAGGAAGGTATGATCTGACTTAAGCCTCGTAACTCACCTTTTAGGTATGCATCATTAAATCCATTTTACCAATGGACAAATGGAGGTACAGACAGTATGATAGCATTTTCATATATGTTTGCATTATATTTCTATTCATATATTGTATATCACAGTTTTATCTGTGTCATGTTTTCTTGAGTATTATAAAATTAAATACAAACTTTTTGAAAATAGTAAAAGCAGGAGATGTCCGGAGCCAACATGTGTGAAAATAAGATGGAGACAAGAGATGATGCACTGGTAAGCCTGAAAGGGTCTTTGCAAACTCTGAAAATCCAGCATCTTTCTTCAACTCCTAAGAAATGTAGTCACTCAAACTCATTCCAGTAAAACCTGTGATGCAATCCCACCTTCATTCTATACACAAATATATATTTTCTCTATATAGAATAATACAGTGGTCCCCATTAAAAAAATCAACATTTATAATCAGTTTTGTATGCACCTCTGTGTCTACCTATCCATCTCCCTCTCTTGGTTCTTATATCATGTCCATCAGAATAATCTCTGAACACCCGTGTGGAAATTGTTGGCAAATGTTCCATTTTTAAATGGCAGCTATACATTACATCACACCCAGAATTCCAGTGAACTCGTCGGTTTCTCACAGTTTAAATACACTGTAGATTCCTTTTCAGCTGAACATGTATTGAACTTAAAGTTAAAGTGAACAGGCAGTTCCTCATAATACTACCTCACACATGGGACAGCTTAATGGCATTGCAATTAATATATGCATAAGTACAACCTGCATTATCAGTGATAAAAGACAAGTTAACCACTTGATTACATATAATTACACAATATAAATTCCTGTAACCAATGCAAGCATGAGAGATAGCTTGTAACCTTTGCAGTATATAGGGAGGGTTCACTGTAGTTCCTTCCAAGCACACAGTTGATCTCCATTTGAGCATTTTCACACTAAACAAATATCAAAATGTTTATTAAAAATAACTTCTAGGGAAGTCACATGACCACATTTTCTGCTGGTATCGAGTGGTGACTTGAATAGGTGCTGCACTAATTTACTCCAGCAAAGAATTTGGCCCAGGATCTGTCTACAAATTAAGCAAAAAGTAGGGATATTTTAGTTTAGTTAAATAAAAATGGGGTGTCAAGAAAGGAGTATTGAAGAACTGTTGGTTTATGGAAATCAAGCATAGATGTCCTTAAATTAGAAAAATGAATATAGGTTTGAACAATCCTGGACTTTTTTAAGCACAGTCTTAGCATAGCTTTAACTCTGCAATTAATGGAAATAATTTAAAACTGTAAAACTCCAAAGAGTGAGGGGGGAAAAAAAACCTCACATACATGAAACCAGCAGATACAGAGCTATTTTGTACAGTTCAGTAGGCAAGCTAACATGAAGTTAATAGTGACAATTGTTTTAAATTGATTCAAATAACAAATACACATTTCAGAGATTATGAAGTTTTGCACTGCATTTTTCTTTTTATCTTTAAAAGAAAACAATACTAATAGTTTCCTTTTTCCTACACTCAATTACTATTTACTACTTTCTTGATGTGGACTTTCAAAATACAAAGAAGGTTTGGCAAGTTTTCAAAGTCTTTCTTCAAAGTCAGCTCTTAAGTACTTTTTATAAAAACATGAAGAATACTTCTTACTAAGGAGAATTGATAATGTACTGCTTTCATTATTTGTATATGAAATACTGTCAGATAAATGCACATGTATTCATTTGTTTGGACCTTCTCTGTTAACCTTGTGTATGAAATCAATTTAAGAAAATGAAATTGATCATAAGAGTCAGTAACATAACAATCCTTTCTACCAAAAACTGCTCCGGAGGTTATAGACTCAAATTTTCAAAGAAGAAAGTTACTGTATTTGCAAGTTTAGAGTCAAACTTGGCAGTTTTTCCAAACAGAGTGGTCAGAAGCAGGGAAAAAAATAAACATATGTTTCCAGGAATTTTTTTTCCAGCTATCATAGAAAATAATGGTACAAGTATGTCACAACCCTTTTAGAAAGTTATTTATGAAACCATATACATGAAAACAATTGAGCTAATTCATTGCTAATTCGTTAGTTGTTAATACTGATGCAGCATTTTTAAGATGTGAAGCACTTTATAAGTGCTGTGTGTTACTCTTTTGAGTTGTTAAAGGTAGATTTTAAAATTAAACATGAATCAAAGCAAGCTAACTATGACCTACCCTATACAACTACAATGTAAACTAATCAAATTGACTTTGTGTCATCCACAGAGAGTCACATAAATGGGTTTATGTACAACATCGGGCGGGGGAGGTCAAATTCAGAGGTGATTTGAAGGTATTGCAAAAGCACCTGTAAGCGTATGTGAGTGCAAGAGAATTTGTGTTGCTTACATACTGAGGGGCCTAAAAAAGGTACAAGTTAAAGTAGGCAACGGAAGACCAGCTTTTTATTTACACCTCCTTACACCTCTCAGTTACTTTTCCTACTGCACCTTTTTCATCTGGCCCCTCAGCAGGTGGTTTACAGCAGATTAGATTCCCTGGGCCAAAGTCATCCCTAGTTTGATTCAACTGACTTCAACAGAGTGACTTAAGACAAACAAGGGATTACTTTGGCCCAGGGAGTCTAAATTGATATAAACCAAACCTTATGACGTGCAATTCACATCACCTTTCCTATCACCTCTGAAGGGCACCCGTTTTGTAAAGACGTAGACTTAACTTCAGTATAATTGTAAGAATTGTAAATCATGTAGAATAATAGAATCATAGAAACATAGGCCTGGAAGGGACCTCAAGAGGTCATCTAATCCAGCCCCCTGCACTGAGGCAGGACCAAGTACTCCTTGAAAATAGCAATAATAAACAATATTAATACCTAACTCTTATATAGTCCTTGTTCAGCAAATGTATATATTTGACTGCATCCCTCTCCTCTGCACCTTTAATATGTCACTTGTCTTCTTAGTTTGTAAACTCAAGATAGGGACATGGGTGAAATCCTGTCCCCATTGAAGTCAAGAGGGTTTTTGAAATTGACTTCACTGGGGCCAGGATTTAACCCTGTTTCTTTGCATATGTTAGTAAAGAGTTTAGCACAGTGGGCCCTGATCCAGATTGTAGCCGCTGGATGTTACCATGATATACATGTTAAATAAGTTATCAGGAAAGCTGAGGTGCATGGAAGAGGAATTCTTATAATGAAATGTGGGTCTTCCCTCAGTGATCCCAAGGAGCCCCATTGTGCCTTTCAGTCACCTCATCATTCATTCCATGTGCCCTCCCTTAGAGAAAAAGTAACAGTCACTGAAATGACAGCAAGCCGCTTCTAAGGGCTTCACACTGCAAAACCTTACACATACAGTAATTCTTATTCCAGAAACTGGTCCCACTGACTTCATTAGCACTACTTATATGAGTAAGGATTACTTCAGGACTGGTAAAGAGGCAGCGTGGTCCAGTGAATAGGACACTAGAAAAAGGACACAGCAGACCTGGGCTCTATTCTGTATACCCATTCACAATGTGCAATTCATGCCACCTTAGATCTCACCTCGAAATGGCACCCTGTTTTGTAAAGACATGCACTTAACTCTTAAGTATAAATTGCAAATGTACTGAATCATAGATCTGGGCTCTGACTTGCTGTGTGACTTGGGCAAGTCACTTCACCTCTTTGTGTCCCTGTTTCTCCTCCCACCTTTTCTCTCTCTTGTCTATTTAGAGTGTAAGCTCTTTGGGGCAGGGACTGTCACAATGGGGCCCTGATCTCAGATGAGGCTCTACTGTAATGTGAACAGTGAGACTCTAAATCTGTAATGACACTGATGTGTGAAATCCTATTGCCTCCACCCATTACCCTTAACACTTACTTTCTTCTCCTACAGTTGAAAGTACCAGCTCTGCAGCACTGCTGGCTCCATCCCAAAAAGCCAGAGGTCACTTCAGAGCCAGTTCTACTAAGGGGAGATAGAAAGTGCTGTTCCCTGGGCCTTTTTCACTATTTTTTTTTTAATAAAAGCTAAACTGAAACTTATGCTAATTGAGAGCACAAAGTATTTCAAAGAGTTATAATATATTTGTATGACAGGAATTATGTTATGCATAATATAAACAGCTGTATTTAAGGAAGATAATAGTTTAGCTCCAGGAAGTAACTGCTTAAGAAGCACTCTCCACCCCTACCCCCCCCCCCCCCCGCAGTTAATGAAAATTAAACTTATGCATTATCATAGATAAGAGAAGATTAGAGGATGAAGTAACATACACTATTGGATTTGCTGCACCAAATTAATACTATAGGACTTTTTATTATCCAGTGTTTTCATACAAACTGGATCACAAAACATTGTACAGAGAGCAGCGGGAGGGAGGGAAGAAGAGGCAGAGGCACAGGAGAACAGATCCGGTATCAGCTGAGATTGAAAATGAAGCAGTAAGGCTGTACCATGAGGCAGGAGTTACAGAGTGGAAGACTCTCACACCAACAAAGGCAAAATTCTGAGAAGAGACAGGGAAACGGCTGGTGTTAAATGGACCAAATGAGGAAGGGAGTAAAAAAGACGAGGAGCCAAATTCTTCTCATGGTTGCACCAGTGCAAATCCACTGACATCAGTGGGCGTAACTGAGAATGGAGCCAAGCAACATAGCCTGGAATAAGCCCAGAAAGGGGTGGAAAACAAATAGGGTGATTCTGATCTGGAAGATGGAATGAATGGAGAGCTACTGGGGGAGCTGTTGGACAAGTTGTCCCTTAAGCTTTAAGAAAGCGACCTCTCTCCAAAAGACAAAAAACTGCATATATTCAGTTTTATAAAAGGAACGATGATGACAAATGCAGTCCTTAAAGCCCCATCACACAAGGAGTTGCTGGCACATCCATTTGTTATCTTCATGCAGTCTATTCTCCTTTTGATCTATGGGATATTTGGCATACAAGTCCCATTAGCATTAATAGAAGTTACCAGTCTCCCCTCACATTGTGAGAACAGACATCAGAGTGTTTTGTCCAAGGCAGGGGCTGAAAGCATGCTTGCAGATTCTACAGCATCCTTTCTGGACAGTGCCAGGCAGTTGCTAAGCCAGACACAGCAACACCCTCTGTTTTACATTACTCACCCCCAACTCTGTGCTAGTAGTCACCGGTATGCAGACTGATTAAGGCACGCCCTTCCCTCAGCAACTGCAGTTCATTACCTCTTCAAAGGAGTAAGGCACAAACCCATGCTGAACCCTGAAATACTGCAGTCATTCCACAAATGATTCCACCTTTTGCATAGCCAGAGCCCTCTGTGCACCAGCAACACAGAATGGCAGGATGCCTATCCATCATCAGCAGATGGGGAGCCACCTTACTGCTCTGCACTAACTGGAGTTAAAGAACCTATCCTACACCCATTTGTCTATCACACAGACTATATTTGCTTAGCCCACCCCTCCATTAATCAAATACATATGCACAATAATCAACCTATCCCTACTCACCTTGGCTATCAGACTGTCTCTGAGAATCAGGGGGCTCAGGGAATGCTAGCTGGTGTCCTTGCTCCCCCATTATCTTCCTGGTCCAGCATGCTTATGTCCTCCTAAACTTCACAGCTTCTATGTCCTCTTCTTTTCAGGGCTCCTTATTTCATGTATGTCTTTCCCCTCAGGCAAGGATCATGGCAATGCTGTGCAGCATAAACATACCTGGAACATCCTGCTAACCTTGTCAGAGGTGTAGGGTAATGTGCCACCAATCTCGGGCCAACATCTGAATCCCAGGTTGAGAATGCCAAACTCCAGCTCAAAGCCCATTCAGGTGGATCTGAGTTTACTGCTGTATGTGTGTCATGCAATCCTATTGCCTCCACATACTGCTGTTATGTGTGCCATGTTTTCTAAGTGTGCTCTTCATCTCCTAAGGGAAGGAGAGAGAGCATTTGTTAGCTAGATCATCAGTGGGAATGTACGTATGTGGAAGGACCAAGGGGTAGATGTTGTCCCCACCTCAAGAACCGTAGGTGGCCCCCTGACAGATGTGATTTCACTGTATGGGGAGCGGGGAGGATTTGGAAGTAAGGCAGAGGGTACTCACTTTTACATGGTGGAAGCTCAACTCCATGGTGGATATCTGTAAGACAGCATGCAGGAGGCCGAGTCAGGTGAGCCTGAGGACCCTCCTGTCTTTCTCTTAATTCTTGCCTGGGGGGTGGGAGGGGGGTTTAAAGCTTTCCTTCACTGTAGTGCATTTCCTCACTACCCAGTCCAGCTAAATGGGCTGGGTGCCGAATTGGTGCCTCTAAAACTGTATTAGCATTGCCAGCCTACACCCTGCAATAGAAACGGAACCAGGGCCTAATGCCTGGCTCTGTGACTGCTAACCCCACCACAACTTTTAAGATGATGAAAGACAATACATTCAGAACAAAATCAGAGAAGAGCTGTTTAGTTCCGAACGTTACAAAACCAACATGATGATTTCTGGATTTTTAACACCAGCTCAGACTCATAAAATACAAAAGATGAGATTAAATAAAACATTTCTTTCCAGCTTCCCCAGCAGGGAAACCCGTGCACAATTTAAAATAAAACTCTGTTTTTCCAGGCTTGCACAGTCTTGTGCAGACGTCAGAAGCGTGCAAACTAGACACACTTTTATCGAATTGCACCCTAAATTACTTTCAAAAACAGTTTCTTCATATTTGTTTGGTAGATTTTGCAGTCTCTTCCTCTTTTTCTATTTTCAGACAGCTTTGTCTAATGGGAAATGGATATACAAATTTAGATCTTTTTACAGTTACTAAGGCTTTAAAAACTGATCTGTAAAAAAGAATCCAGTGGGTAGGTGGAGGGTGGGGAACGGACACATATGTAACTTTGCTCTGTAATCCCTGCTAGAGAAAATGTTCAAATAGTCATTTTGAAAAGTTGCACTGAGTACATAGACAGCTGTTCCTCATACATACTGGGAATGTTTCTTTTAAATTCCTAAGGACACAAGAGTTTGATACAAAGCCAGTACCTCTAGAAATGGCAAAAACTAAATACACCCCATACTGATGCTTTCACTGTCCCAACAAACTCTCTCCCACAACTAAAACATTAAAACTTTTACCCCACATCCCACATTGTGAGATTAGGCCAATAACTAATGTTCTATCCAAGTAAAATACATTTTGTCATTGCTTGAAAATTTTACCTTTCACAGAAGTATAGTATTTCTGACCAGCAGGGAACATATGTCAACATTATCTATTATTACACAATGTCAGGACCAGAAAGGGAAGGTGGGTGGTGGATGTTAATAACAACTTAAGCGATTTTCTAAGAGAGGCATTTGAGAAGTACAAAGCCAGAAGTTTGAAATGTTTTTGTCTGATTGTAGCTGTGTCAGCAACCTGCCTCCTCCACTAGTGCAAACCTAATTCTGCCTGTGACCTAGTGCCCAGTTCTCTTTTTCAATCTGAGCCAACACTTTGCTAAACTGGAAAGTTTGAAAAATACCTTAGAAAACTTCTCTACCAAAGAAAGAAAAGAAAAACAAAAACATATGACTAGTCCCGATGAAAATGACTCCCACTCACTAAGGCAAACACTGTGATCATAAGAGATAGAAGGCTTCTTAATTTTTAGTATTATTTTTACTTTTAATATATTAGATCAACTATTTATGTTTCTTTTGTTTGTGTGTGTGTACTATTACTGTCTTTGGCTGTACAGTGCCTTCAAAATAAGAATAATTTAAGGACTCATCCTAAATGTGGGAAAGATTGGGCCAGTATGGCAGACTAGTAGGGGTGGAAGGATTATTAAGGCATGGGATCTGGTCCCTGTTCTGTCACAGATTTCCTGTGTGACCTTGGGCAAATCACTTATCCTCTCTGCACCTTCCTTCCCCATCTGTAAAATGTGGGGATAATAGCACTTCCCTACCTTGCAGTGGTACTGTGAGGATAAATACATTAAAGATTGTGAGGCATTCAGATACTACAGTAAAAAAGGCTATATAAATACCCAAGATAGAGAGATAGCAAACTGCAATGCATAATTACCACACTCGTGCAAGATTTAATTTGATAGGCAGATACAGAGTGCTGAAACAGCACACTCAGACCCTGGGGGTGGAAGTGCTTTGTGTTACTCAGAACCAGCTTCAGGAGCCTGCATCCTGGACTTTTCAGAGGCTCCCTGGGGCAGATTCACTGCCCTGCTGTACCATCTTTGCACCACTTAAGGGCTGCATTGGTCATTTTCAGGATGGCTCTGCAAACATTTCTGGCATCAATATTTGGGAGACTTTCCACCAACATCCTTGCAAACCCACAAAACATCACATGAACACTCACGGAAAATAAATCAAATCGGTCTCAAACAGCCCCATGAGTGTGTGACAATTCAAACACACCTTCCCACTTTTCAGTATTTGCCCATTGCTGTTCTGGATTCTAGAGTTAATAAATGCAGGGGTGGGGAAGAGAGGAAAGAAGGTCACTCATCCCCAAGGAAAGCAGTCTCTCATGTCACCTTTCTGTGTGCTGGGAGATCCACACCAATCAGGCTCTGGGGCACATAGGGATTCATGCCGTGTTATCCGTGGGGCGGAAAGTCTTCACATCAGCAGAAGCTACAGTTCTAGGTGACTCAGGAGCAACTCTGGATCGCACTAAAGGAACTAGCGACATGGTTTTCATTAAATGAGAATCTTTTGTGTAGAGGACGTGAAAGACAGTAGAAAAGAAGTCAAATGCAGGGCACTCCATGAATTTACAGATGCTGGAGGGGGAGGAATAAAATGTCAGTTTCCCAGAAATGGCTGGTCACAAAAGACACATGTATGACTTTGCTGTGTATGTTTCTTAAATAAAGTGTGTTATTTTGTTGCCATGAACTCCAGTCTTCAATAGAAAGATTGATGGACAATGAATAGCCTTTAAAAAATAAATATCTTTCACTGGCCACTTTCTATGCCATTCCTTTTAACTCCGAGAACAGGGGGCCACAACTTTGAGCCAATCCTTAGCTGCTGGAACAGTCCTTGGAGGCTGTAGGCACCCAGGTGTAGGGCAGTGCAGGTCTCTCTGTTCTGTCGTGCAGTGAAGACCAGACCAATACCTAACAATCCTGGAACTGATCAGGGCAATGTATAGGTGGCTTATAGCTACCTTTATACCCCATCCCGAATTCTCCTACCCTAGAGCGGTAATGGGTGCAGCATGAGCAGTCCCCAGGATCTGGCCCATTGTCCTTCTATTTGTATGGGACTGATAATAAATCTTTTTCAGGGCCTTTGTAAAATATGCTAGGGTGCTCACGCTGTGTTTTAAGATGTGGATTTGTTTGAGGATTTAAAAAAACAAACAAACAAACAAAAAATGTCCTTTCCATAACAGACCAATGTCAAGGTTCTTACACCCACTTTTTCTCTCTCATATTTTGTTTGCAAAATCCATGTGATTCTTTATAGGTGCCACCACACCCACAAAAATATATCCTTCAGGATATTTATTCCCCTCAAAATACAAATTATTCTGTTCCCCAGTAGTTATTTGTTTTGCATACAGTTACACAGCTGAATCAGAAGCAGCAAGATATGAATAAATATATAAATAATGGAAACACTGAGGTGTAGTTTCTCACGTTTAACGTAACACAGGGGAATACATTTTTATAGCAACCCAGTAAATGTTGTAAACTGATGTTTTCAATTGCAGTGACTCAGAATTAACTTCTAACTGATATCTAAACTAGTTGCAGCTTTTTATAGTCTCATGCTTTAAAGCCATAATGATTTTTTTCATCAGCTGTAACAGAAGAAATTATATTTTACTAGGAGTTAGTAGAGGTAAACCATAAAAAAGGTAAAACTGAAACCACTTATAAATGATTATTTTTGTTCCACATAACTTCACTGAGTGATATAGAGGACATAACCCTTTTACCTTATAGGAATGTATATGTGCAGTTCTTTACAAGAGCGTGTACATTGTTTCCCAATACTTAGGGCGTGTGATAATTAAGGGAAAATGTACAAAAAATGTAAGAAAAAGAAGGTTCTCCTTTCGTGTAATGGTAATTCAAATATTATTTAGCCAAAGCAGAGCTTTTGTGTGTGCCTTTTTTTAATAAAAACTGATTCCCCCAAATAATGTGGACATTGCACACACAAGTCCGTCCCCCCTTACAAACAATCCAGGGTCACATGTCTTTAAAAAAAAAAAAAAAAAAAAAAAGATGAGAGAGCAGAAAATGCCACCATCTGTAGGTCAAAGTTTCTTTCTGATTCTTCCATGAGAGGGACACTTTGTGGGATTCTGGAATGTGAAGTGTACACCTTGCAGATTCTGACTGGACAAACCCACTGACCCTGGAATGTCTTCTCATTTGTTATTATTCATTATTTGTACTACAGTAGTGCCTGGAGGCCTCAACCAAGATCAGGGACCTATTATGCTTGCCACTGTAGAAACACAGAGTCCCTACTGCAAATTGCTTAGAATCTAAATAGACAAGGCAGAGAAAGGGTGGGAGGGGAAACAGAGGGTGCATCTATACTGCAAATAAATGCATTTCAGCTGACTCGGCTTGTGGGGTTGAGGCTACAGGGCTGCTTAGTTGTTGTGCAGACACTTGGGGTAGGGCTGGAGCCCAGGCTCTGGGACCCTCCCTCCTCGCAATTCAACAGCCCTGTAGCCTGAGCCTCGCAAACCTAAGTCAGGTTTCAGAGAAACAGCCGTGTTAGTCTGTATTCGCAAAAAGAAAAGGAGTACTTGTGGCACCTTAGAGACTAACCAATTTATTTGAGCATAAGCTTTCATGAGCTACAGCGAAACACGGCTGCTACTCTGAAACTGATGAAGATATAAACTTTCTACCCCTATATCCGGCAGAACCAAAACACCTGGATTCAAATGCTTCTGAACTTGGAAGTTTAAAATTCAAAACTGAAGTTCCTAGTGCTTAGAGCTGACTTCTTCAGGAACTAGGTTAGAGCTGTGAACTCTGATATGAGCCTGGATCTTGGGTTTGGATCCAGGTTTTTGGTTTGGGTCCCATCTCTAATTAAAAAAAGAAAAAAAGAAAAAAAAAGGATAAAAAGAGATGAAAAGATAATTGCAGAAACTTAAAAGCCACTGCTGCATTCTTTTAAAATTACAAATTAAGCTATAAGTGATTCCAAACTATGCTGTTTTTATTAAAAATGACCTAATAATCTCATTTTCCTTTCCTTTCTTTTATTTTGGAATTTATTCTATATCCTGGTAATCACACACAGAAATTACACAACACTGCACTGGGTGCTCCTGACAATATAAACACAATTGTTTATCCAGAAGCATTGTAGGTTCATGCAAAAAAATGTCATTTAAAGCTTGTGGTCAGATCAAGAAACCACAAGTATAATTGTTTGTTTATCCAGCCAAACATTATTGTGTAGTGTATGTTTATGGGGTTGGTTCTTTCCCCCCTTCTCCCACCCCCTGCATTTATTTATTTATTTGTAATCCATTTTAAATTAGAGTTATAGAGTGAAAATAAATGATTAAAGGAAAACAAATATGTCGATTCATGTGGAAGGATGTTTTAGTATGTAAATTATTTCCTTTGTCGTAGCTTATATTTCTTGTTTTTATGCTTCCATAGAGGCTCCATGATAACAGGGCCCTTTGGTGGAATTTCTACATATTTTCTCTTTAGTTCAGGGCAGCTGGTTTCTTTCCTCTCTGAGGAGAAAGCTGAAGTATATTTATCACTCCAGCAGTGACTCAAAACAAACAGGAAGTCTTCATCAGCAGACTCCTGGGCAAGGCAGATACTAAGGTACTGGCAGAAAGGAAACAGAGGCCTTCGTCTGTGGGAGTCAGACATACACAGTATATTGTAGTTACAGCAGATAACTAGATTAGAGATCCACCAAATTATTTTTAAAGTCTTTTTTAAAAAGAAGAGAGATCCCAAGATATTTGCAGGGCTTACTGATACCGTGGGTTCCTATGAAGTTTCCCACCAAATTTTAGTTTGTCAGAGGAATATGAACTGCCCACCAAGTGTCTGACACTCTTGATGAACCTGTGTGCAAAAGGAAACCTGTGAGTGAGCTATTCTGAGAGTTTTCACTTTGATCTGGTTGCTTAGGAAAACTACTCCTTTAGTCTGAATAATTTCTTCTTTTAAAGCAGGGCTTTCCGGTAGGGCTGGCCTTCACATGACTGTAAGAGAGAGAGAGAAACTCAGAAAGTGTTGACCATTAAAATGAATATTGATATTTGAAGATAGTTTTTAAAATTACGTGCGTTTCCACAATTGTGAGTGCATCAGGCATTGATCCTCACTGAAACTTTATCTCCACGGGCGACTAGAGAGGGCCAGAGAAGTGGAAGCATAGTACTGCTAAAACTCATATATATACACATGGGCCAGCAGTGACTTTATCAATCCCCATCTTCTGCAGAATACAGTGCCTCATTCTGATTGCCCTAGGATTGATTAGGGCAAGAATGGGCAACTTTAAGGCAGCACAGGGCCACAAAATCCACTAAACCCTTTGGCAGACCGTACTTTTTTTTTTTTTTTAAGTGACTACATATTACATAACTCAAAAATCTTTGCTACAGTATGGCATGTTAACAAACACTTAACCATGAATTAACAGTGGAAAACTGAAGTTCTTAAATATAAAACCCCTTATTGCACAACCTTAAAAAGGGTTTACACAAAACGGTTTAATTCTCTGCTGATGTGCAGAGAATTAATACATGAAAACAAAACAACAGAACATCGTTCTTAACATTTTTCCTCTGCTGCTCCCAGTCTCTGCCTCCACTCTATTTCCCCATGGACATAGGCTCTGCCATGTGGGGTGGAGTCCAGGACTGGGAGCAGGACCCCATGCACTGGATCGCAATGCCACTCAGATTTGGTTTGGCCACCCCTCCATTATGCCAATAGGAAAGGGACTCCGCCATTACACCACCCAGCTCTGGTTACTTCCTCCTCATTGGCAGAGATGCTCCACAACCTGCCCACTGCTGGATGGGTCTAGCCAGAAGCTCTCAGCTCCCAAACAATCAGCCAATAGGGAGGCAGTAAATGGAGCGTGTGGGGTGGGGTGGAGTCAGAGCCTGTGTTGATGGGGAAGCAGAGGCTAGCAGAGCAGTCTGAGGCAGCAGCAGCTTTACTGAAAGACTGTGGGCAAGCCAAATAAAATGATATGGCAGTCCAGGTGCCACTAGTTGCCCACCCCTGGACTGGGGGACTATTTGACACATTCTTTGTTTGTTTTAATTATAAATTTTTCTCGATGTCAAAACATTATTTAAAATACTACAGAACACCTTAAAAAGAGAGGGGAAAAAGAGCCCGTACATACCAATACCCCTCCTCCAACAAAATAAAACAGAAAACCAATATTGGTAGTAAACTACAGATACGACTCAAAACCCATTAGCAAAGATTGCTTAGAGGCCTCTAAATTACTTTTGGTTACATACCTATAGTCTCCATTTTTAAAAACAATGTGTTGTGAAGCTCCAGTCCAGCAAAGCATTTAAGCACGTTTCACATGAAGCATCTGAGCAGACACATTGGCGTCAATGGACCTACTCACATGCTTAAAGTTAAGTATGTGCTTAACTGATCTGCTGGACTGGGACCTAACATATTGCACTTCAGGCTCATAGCACTGACACCTATGTCACCCAACCCCATGTAAGATATTCTGTAGGAATGATTTCTCTAACTGTGAAGAAAGTTAAAACTTCATATGGTCTTATTTCAGTGATAAAATTTATTTTGGGCCCAAGCTCTTGGGTTGGCAGGAAGCGGCAGTACTGTAGAGATCCCCTCCTTTTACCCTCACAAAGTATGGGTAAGAGGGCAACATGATCAGCCCCTCACAGAAGAAGAATGCCTTGTGCAACCCCATCTGGCTGGCTCAATACAAGCACTGAAGGGCCCATGCCACAGAGGAAGCCTTCTTTGGGACCAAAAGAACAAATCATTCTGGAGGAGCTATGGAAGAATGAGTCCAACAAGAGGGGAAAACTGGATGCTCTCAAAAATACCCATCCCCAGATTCAGGAAAGCTGAATGGGGGTGATGAAGTCTACCAGTCTCAGCCTTCTCTCTACTTCCCCTCACTGTCCCAATGGCCTTTCACAGTCAAATCTCTCAGAAATGGAAGCTCAGTTGGTTCCCTTGGCACCCCTCACTGTCACTCCTGGTTCACTGTCCACTAGGAACTAACAATTCCTATTAAATCCCAGCTGTGGCCTACCTTTTACCCTCACAATACAAAAGCAAGATAGCAAGAATGCAAGAGTGCAAGAGCATCTCTTCCACTTGACTGAACATTCGCTCTGGATTGCATCATGGATTTGGTCCCCAAAGTTTCCTGGCAAGTCTGGGATAGGTTTTAGAGCTCCGTCTCTCATAGACACCCTTGCTCTCAGTGTCTTCCTCTTAAACCTCCTGAAGTATCTTCTAGACTAGTGGCTTTTCTGTATCATTCACATACAGCTATGAAGCCACCTCTTTCCTTCCTACATAGAATTCAGGAAGTTGCCATTATCTCTAACTCTCCCTGGAGCAATGTGCTTGTCTTTTATTATAACCTCATGCGTCTTCCAGAAGCTTCTCAGTTTATTGACATGCCTTCTCCCCATTCATCTCTCTTAATTCAGGCACATGCAGACACACACTCCCAGCATGTTGCCATTTTCATTGTATGCCCGTATTTCCTTTTAACTGACTTCATGCACATATTCTCTGCTTGTGCCAAACTCATTAACCTCAGCTTAGCAACAATTTTCTGCAGAGACTTTGTTCTAATACATTTAGTTATGATGATTTCACATTCCTTAATACTTTTTTCAGAGTTGGGCATGTGCACAATGCTGTCACCATAAGTTATGTAAAAATCATGGGCCCCAGGCACAAATTCGGTAGGTGAATCCTTTTGCAGATCAGTCTCCTACTCCCTCAAGTCTGACTTTAATAACACATTGCACTTTTATTGCACCTTCCATCTAAAGATCTCAAAGCACCATACAAAGGTGTGCAAGCACTATCGTCCCCAAGAAACTTAAGTCATCGAGAGATGGAGAGATGGGCTCAGTCACATAGGAAATCAATGGCAGGGCTGGGAATAGAACCCAGCTCTAATAACTCACAGTCCAATGCTTTAACTACATCATCGCACCTCAGAGAGGTTGTGGATAAATTTTCCGCCGTTAGGGCCAGATTATAGCATGGGGCTATAAGACTCAAGATGGGAACAAATTAGCAGCTCAAAATGTGCTGGCTGACTGGCAACTGTCACAGTTTTGGTGATCTCATTATCTGGTCTACACACAACCAGACATAAAATAGTTGATGCCACAGGCCTTCTGAAGCTGTTGTTTCAGTGCTATAGGAGTATTGGTACCAAGGATGAAACTATTCTAATCTTGATTGGTTGGCTGAAGGTAATTTTCCCCCTGTATTGCTGTCTGTCATCTTGTTGTTTCTTCCCTCATCTACTTTTGTTTCTATTTTTCTTTGAGCTACTTTATGTAGCGACCCCACGCTGAACTCGTCACTCCACAATATATTGCGCAGTGTCCAAAAAATCTGATTCTGGAAATTTGCCAATGTGTCATGCTGTACTGAACTTAAGATGCCATTCTGAATCTGTACCACCCATCTACTTGACAACTGGCTCAGAATGAGAAATAATACATGGGACAAACAAACAAAAAACAAAAGACAGGGACAGCCTCAGGAAAAGAATCCACATGCATACTTACACATTTAATTGACTCTAACCAAAGCCCCTTTTTTAAAGGAAGTATTTTCCAAATGAATACTGATATTTAAATCATAGTCGTAACAGAGGGTCAAAAATAAAATTGGGAGTGGTGAGGGGACAAGCATTTGGAAGCCAGAAACAAAGATTGGCAGTTGAAAGCAGCAAGAAAAGTGTTATGCATGCGACTTCTTATGTCTTGCTTGACTTTGTGATGACAAAAAAAAAAAAAAAAGGACTGTCTCTTTTTCTCAGCTCAGTGATTACAGCAAACCCACAGTGCCAGCTTCAGACTGGCAAGGCAACTAGCATTGCACACAAAAACAAATTCATTGGGGTTTTTTTTAAGCTTAGATTGATTTAACTGTGAAGGTCTCTCACACTCACCCATTTCCTCTCCATCATTTGAGGGATATTTCTCCTTCTTTTGTCCTTCTTTAAAGCTAACAAAATAGTAAACAAACGAGGAATGAGAAAAGTATATTCCATGTGTGAAACAAATGTAGATTATGCCCCTCATAAAACTCACCAGGTTTAAGAGCACCAGTGAATGAAGTACAGCAATGCTACTGCTGCTGAGAGTTATTTTGTCATACCTCATAGCCCTGAGAGGTGTTGGTACTGCTATTTAATTGTCAGCAGATGAAAGTATTTCCAAGAGAGGCACTCTCCACTCTGTCTTTCCCTTTAGATCCGACATTTCTGATACCCTTCCCCCCCCCACACACACACATTCCATCCAGCTGTTTCAGCTGAAAGAACAAACAAATCAGCATAGACTTATTTAAAGAGATCTGAACCCTTAACATATTTTAGCCTGCAGGGCCCTATTCTGACTATATTGACACTCTGTCTATCTGAATATTAAGAATTGTAATTTAGACATAACAGTGTTGGGTCAAAGGTCCACTTTTTAGATATGGAAAGCTGGGATTCATCTATCTGGATTATTAGCGTATTATAATTTTTCTTGAACAAATACACTAACTTCAGACAATGCAGAGGAAATGCTGCTTCCTATTTATGTTTGAGCTTACCCATATCTGCCCTCATGAGAGGTCCATTCCAGCAGGTCCAGAAGGATTGTCCATTATAATGTATTGTGCGCCCAATGGGGACCACTAGACATTGTAGGATTTGGGAGACTGCAGGAATGCACTCTGCACTTTTCCGTACGAACCACTGACCCTCATGCATTACTTCAAAGTAATGAAATAGTAAATGATCTTTTTCCAAAGCAATGTTCAATAGCATGGATCTGCTTTTGAGCTACAAAAGTTATAGATCATCCATTAATAAATTCTGATCTCTCATCAGGATCCCAGCCCCATGTGTCTTCCGAATTCATTTTTCTTATTTTGGGATACAGAGACTCAGAGATATATTCTGATCTTGTTTACACCTTTGCAAATCCAAAAAGTTCTTTAGAAGAAATGCAATTACTCCAGACAAACTTAACAAGATCAGAATATGTCCCATCGAACGTATCCCCTTATTCTATCAACAAAATGGGACAAATTCTGTTCTCAGCTACATCATGTAAATCTGGAGTAACTGCAATGATGTCACTGGAATCCAGTATAGCTGAGGGCAAAACTTGGTCCACCATGTGCATTTGGTACACCTGCAGGGAAGATAAGGCGGCAGGCTTCGAAGAAAAGTAATAGTATCAGGATTACTAGAGAGTGTATATAGTCAACCGAGCCAGTTTGACCACCCACTTCTGGGGAACAGATGCTCTGCACATCAGCCTGACAGAGAGAAACAGTCATTCTCTTCACATTATAAAGATACATACATAAACCATAACTGAACCGTCAAGATGCAAGCATGCCTAAACTGAGTAACCATATGATTCCATTACCGTCCATCAGTCCCTCTCTACTGTTCGTTACCCTCTCTCATTAGGCCACATCTAAAATTCAGATTGTAAGCTCTTTGTGGGCAGGGTCCTTATATTTCTGTCTGTAAAGCTTAAGCACTCTTTTCATAAAAAATAATAAGTGATTTGGTTGCTTGGGGCATTTTCTCCCCAGAAATATTCTCATAGGTTAAACAAAATGTTGGTGTCGGATAAGAGTGGGTAAAAGATTTTTGATAAAAGAACTGGGTGAAGAAATAGATGCATTTACAGGTTCCTAACTCTTCCCTTGCCATTGAGCATCTACCACCGTTTTCCCAGACCTGTGCCCCACAACTTAATATTGATTGAAGCAGTAATAATTTAGGATGCTCTTTTGACTGCTCTTTAGACATTTTTAAGGCCCTTCTTTTTCAGGGTTTTTTGTTTGTTTGTTTGTTTGTTTTAATCTCCCAGGAATGTATCAGGTTTTATTTAAAAATCGCAAAAACCCAGGATTGTGGGGGAAATCAGTAAAACCAAAAATGAAGGGCATTGGAGGGAGGGGGCCCAGTACCCATACAGGGGAGGAAAGGGTGCTACTCACCATGTAGCAGTTGAGGAAGCCTTCCACTCCCTGCAGCAATCTGGTGGTCTCAGCTGCTGGGACCTTACTCCTGGCCCCTCTCACTCCCCCACTACACAGAGGAAGTGAACAGGGCCCAACTGAAGGGCCAGGGTTAGGAGGGGAGCAGAAAGCTGCAACTCTTGAGTACTGACCCCTGCTGGCAGAGCCTCCTCCGGACCCCAGGCCTTCAATGCAGCCCACCCACTTCCCCTGCAAAAAAATTCTCAGGTCCCAGAAAAGCCAACATTCGGGTGAAAAATGGGTAAAATCTGAATACTGACTCTTTCAAAAACTGGGGAAATTGCATGAAAATTGGTAAATACCAGTAACAAAGAGCCTTAGATAGTTTTTATTTACTTGGGGCTTCCTGATATTGGATTTCATACTGTACAACTTTCTTTCTTCCCCTAACAGTAACTAACTACAGCATGTAGCCCAAAGAGCTTACATTCTGTTTCCTAGATATGGACAGCCCATTTTACTTACAATAAAGGTCTTAGATTTTCCTGTATTTATTAGTAGATTTAGTGCTGCAAAAGGATGCCAAACATTGATATTTCTTAGCACAGTTCTCTTAAGCAAATAGATTGGTCCATCTCCCTAATGAAAGCGAAGTGAGCTCTCTCTCACACACATATATATTTGTGTGTGTGTGTGCGCACGTGCACGCTTGTGCACATTCCAGCATTTCTAAGCAATTTGGTCATCTGCTTTCTTGAACTGACAGTCATCTGCTATGTTCCGTGAATTAGAGTGAGTTGTTTAATTGAAAAGCTCATCTCAATACAAGTTCCTCTTTCTCAGCAGGTTTATTAAATATACTTTCTTCATCAACATCTATAAAACTAACAAAGTCTGCATTCTTACACACAGATTCAAAATCTAGTATAATTCCACCATGTGGCATCTAAGTCTTTAATGTTGTTTTGTCCTAACCTAATGTCAGGTTTTAGGATTTCTCAGACATGCTCTTTCTGCTTGCACTCATCGACATCTGTTTACAAAACTCATTGCATTTTTTCCCCTTCTTTATTACTTCACTAGAAAATTCCTTGCCCAATTCAGGCTTACACTCACCAGACACTGATTCATGTAAGTTGGGCTTTCTTCTATCATTAACCATTTGAGACCCATATTTACAAACTCAGTCAAGGAGAGGTACTGTGTCATGAGATCTATGAATTTATTTATTTTATGGGGTTTTCTCTGGTGTGCACCACTTTAATATCTGAGCACCTCACAGACATTCTTTCATATATCCTCCCAACCCTCCTTGAGATGTTGGCAAGTATTGTTTTCCCCATGATACAGATGAAAGCTTTGAGATAGAGTGAAATTAAGAGACTTGCCCAAGGTCATATAGGAAGTTGCAACAGAGCTGGAAACAAAAGCCAGATCCTCTAATTCCCTGTCCAGTGACTTAACCTCTGGAATGAAAGGGCCAAGCTCAGCTCTGTGGTAATATTAGCACTATCATAGCTCTTTTAATATAAACTTGAGAATGATTCACATGTTAACCAGGAAAGTACATAGAGCTCCCAATGCTGCTTTCCAAGGAAAAATTGAAGCCACCATAAAGCAGTTTGAAATTAGTCCTTGTATATAAAACAGCATAAACTATTGTACTCTATGCCTCTTTCTCCCCTCAGAGTAAACCAACCACAGGAATAAAAGTTACTCTAAGAAAAGAATAGAAGCACTTCATCTATGGATCACACACTTCAACCTATTCACTTCACATATACAAGACATAAAAGTAAGAGTTAATAGTTCCTGAGTCATTTTTTTCCCACCCATTTTCTTTTTCTTAAAAATCAAAGAACGTGAGAGCAAAGACCTTCTTTGGGCAGAGAGCAGAAAAAAAACTGTCCAGGCCATTCATTGGCAAATAGTAAAATAAATCCAAGTATCAAAAG
The DNA here is from genome assembly GCF_015237465.2 of Chelonia mydas. Lineage (NCBI taxonomy): Eukaryota > Metazoa > Chordata > Testudines > Cheloniidae > Chelonia > Chelonia mydas. Next base: position 23,726,639 of record NC_051251.2, on the reverse strand, counting down.
ATGATCAGAACTGTAGCTCATACAGTATTATGTCCATTCTCCTCTCCCTGTTCCCACATCACTCCTATTGATATCAATGGGAACAATACACGCACATACCTACACAGTATTAGGTCTTAGCCTACAAGCTGTTCAGCACAGTGACCCAATGAAGTCAACAGAGCTCTAAACATGGGTGCAGGAATCCACCCATGCGGAAAAGCCTGCAGGGTCAGGACCCAGTTCTTCCACTCTTACTCATGCTGATCTGTGCTCTCTTCTATGAGTAGCCCCATTGAAATTAATGGGACTCTTCACAGAGAAAGGCACTGCTGCACGCAGGTACAGGAGGCAGAGCTGAGCCTGTAGGGAAGAAAAGAATACATCTGGGTATATAGTAGGGAGAACTTATCAATAGTTTCACTTTTCTTAGTAGTCCAACACCATGCTCAGTTAAATGAATTTGGTGGTCTCAGTCCAGCTCCCACTGGACAGGGGTCAATAGAAAATCCACTATCATAATTGCTCCTAACTAACATTCTTGCTGTCAGTCTTAGCAAAAAGACCAAGAACTAACTGGGCACTGAGAATAAGTGAACCCCCCTCACCGCTAGAGGTGATCTCTCCATGGCATGATTATAGCACACTGGTGAGGGCCTCAATTGTTATCCTTCATGAGCAACACATACACTTATTAAAGAATAAGCTCCCAAATTTCTGTCCTATTCAAGGCCTTTTAATGTAAGCATTTTAGGGCAGTTTTAATCCTAATGCCAAAAACAGACAAAAACTTTTACATTGTCTCCATGTACAGGATGCCGGCTTGACATCATTTAATAAAGACAATGTTCATGCTCTCTCTCTTTGTTATCCAGTATTTGGAATCATGTGAAAAACTTGGCTGAGTATGAAACAACTTCAAAAGACACATTTCTGTGCCAGCCAGGATGCATCAAAGTAGGGAAACTAACGACCCAATTCACCTGATCCTACTAGCTGATAGAAAAGTACAGGGAAGCTGTTTTATCATTGTACCTTCCTAACACTTCCTTCCTATTCTAGATGCTATTTAAACTATTCTTGCATCCCACCAACCAGGCCTTCAGTCTGCTGCAGTTCTCAGCTTTAAGGGATGTGAAAGGAAAAGCAAAGGGAAGCCTTAAAAAGAGAGGCCTGTACGTTTCTGTGCAGTTACTAAGCAGTCATATCCTTCTGCTTTCCCCTGAAAAATCAAGTATCACCTTATCGTTTCCTCACCAAGATTAACTCCTGCTTCCTGAAGAGTATTTCTGAGGTAGAAAGCAGAGGTGGTGAAAAAAAGGGGGAGCTGAAAAGCCCAATCTGTCAAGCTCCATTTTAGAAGAAAGGAAAACTGAAAAGTGAACGTATTTAACATGAGCTATTTCCTGCACTCAGGAGGGAAGAAAGCATGCTACTAACTGTGTGCATGAGGAGATCTGCACTAGTGTTATCTCTGACCTGCAGCTTAGCCCTTGTGTCTCAGCTGCCAAAAAGCTCCTATTCAACGTTATGCTGAGTTCATCAATGCTCCACGTGTCAGGATCCTAACAGGAAAAAGCAGGACAGACAGTCACTCTATTCAACTGCCTGGGGACCCCATGACAACTAAAATCCCCTTGCAGACTGTCCATATCAACCTACGGCAGGTCAGAACATATAACCCCTCTAGAACCACAAGCTCAGGCCCACACCCTTTCCCCTTGTCAACACTGTCACTTTAAACAGAACATCTAGCCTTATCACAAAACCTGAAGTAAGTATGACAATTAAGATGGATTGCAAAGCCTGCTTGTGCTTTACAATTAACAATAACTTGGCAGCGTGTCCCACGCAACTGTTGGGTGGTATGGCAAGAACTTTATCCCTGCTTAGTACTGCATTAGCATATTTAGTAGGCTGCAAGACATAATTCCTAAGATATGAACATATTTTGTCTTTTCAAAAATCTGCAATTAAGCTATAACGTGCAGACAGCGTACAACAGGCAATGAACTTTGAAAACCCAGTTCTGTAAGGGGAGTGTGCTAAAAATGGTCCTTTTACCTTATGTCAATTATCTATTTAAGAAAGAACCTATTCAGTAATAAAAATTTTAGCATAATCTTGGTTAGGGAACAGTAACATCTCAGAAACTATAGTTGATATTCAATCCTGAATTCAATATATAAACAATGGAATGCTTAAACAGTATTTTTTTTCCTAAGCAAAGATATGTACTTGTCTTCTGCTATTTATTTTAACTTTTTGCCTGCTATCCTCAGATAATAGTTTTCATAGTAAAACAAGCTGATAGCTCCATGGTAGCCTTTTCTTCTGTATGTGAAGTCTTTCTCTCTCTCTCTCCCAAACTACATGTTATTTACACTTATTTTAACACATCTGCCAAATTAATTACCGGTAAATGCTTTAGAGAGGTAGTTATTTGGAATGTCCTGACTTTACTGGTTTCCTACACACAGCACAAGAGACACTCACCCCTCTTAGCTTTTTAAGTATGTTTACGGTATACATTATCTGTAAAATCAGACTGGGTTGGGGGGGGGAGCAAAAATCTTTCTGCGATAGCCAGGACATTGTCCTTCTTGACATCTGTGTTGCTGGTGGACAGGATATCCTGCCAAATGTAATAAGACAACTGTGTGACCCACCTTGTGAGAGAGGCACCACTAACTGATTAGAGCACAGCAGGAGAGGGTGCTGATTCTTCTAGCCTTGTGCTGCATCCTCTACATACACAAAAAGAAGAAGGAGGAAAAAAAAAAAACTCCCTTACAGAAGGGAAAGAAAAGAAAAGGCCCAGTTTAGGTGAGTAGCTCAGCTTCGATAGCAGAGAGAGCAGATGAGAGTAACAAATGCAATTTCGCATACAAAGACTTTTTTCATAAAACCAGCAGAGTAACGGATTAAACCACCTGGCAATCCTGGCAAGAAAAGAAGAAAATCTTAGGCTGTGACAAACCAAACCAGGTGTAACAGGTATAAAACTTTTGCTTTCCAATAATACCCCTCTCTTCCCTGGAATGCATTGACAGGTGCAGAAGTTCAAGTTACAGTGGGGAAGTAGCAAATAAATACACAGCATTAGTGTCTGACGTGCTTGCTGAGCAACCGGGGATGTTAATAACTGGCAAGGTACACTAATCTCTGATTGCAACATTTGGTTTACCTTAATCTGGAGGGACAGCTGTATTAAAGAGGGAATTATACTAATCAGTTCAAGGCCCTTGCATATAAAACTTCCCATTAGGCTTAAAGTACAACAGCTTACGCTCATTCTCTAGGAGCCTTACATCTGGTTCTGAATACGGCTGTCTCTCATTTGCAAGGTACAAACTGAAAACAAGGGAAGGGGGGAGGCTGACAGTTGCTGGAGGATGGCTGATAGAAGAACAAGCTACTAATTCTTTGAAATTTTTTACAGCACAAAACTAGCTGTAAGGCATCTTAATACTAAAAAAACAGGCATGTGTTATCAACCCTAGGCCATTTTTTCCTGTTACCGGAGGTGACCAACATAAAATAAAATTGATGATGTCAGTCAAAAACAGCTAAGCACAAAGCTTGGCTTTGTTATCTTAAGTCAGAAGGTATGATAGGCCGTGCCATATGGCTTTAATCCTCCTATATCTTCCATCACCTAACAGGCAACCTTCATGTAGCATGACCTTATTTGGCTGGTCTCAGGTTAGGGCTGCCCAAAGGGGATTTTTCTGTTTCTGCTATATCCAAAGGTTTATGTTGATTTTTTTTTTTTTTGAGCCCTGCAAACTATAAATCCGACTGATTACTCTGCACTCTTTTGCTTGACTGAGCCTTTACAATCAGACATCCCCGTTAACAATAAGCTCCTAATGAATCAAACATCTATGGCATTAGTTTCACCTAGCTGCCTCTTTCCCATGCACTGCAGCTCTTTGTCAGACCTGGCTTGATGAGAAAAGCTAGTGACACTTGGTGCACCTATTGATAAACAATTCAGTAATGAGGGGCATAACAAAAATTACCTAAAACAACCTGATTAAAAATGACAGGCAAAGGCTACTACAGAGCTTCACAGTTAAGGTAACTCTTGGACTTTGGGCTTGCACAAAATAATTAGGTACAACAAAATTCTTTCTAAAATTTCAGCTTTGCACTGATCTTGTTTTTTTATCTAACAATTTCATCAATGTTCAAAAAAAAAATAATCCATGATATTTTATATCAGATTCATCCTTTTTAGGAAGTTTGTGGCTCAGTGTGGTGGTGGTTTTTCTCTTTCTTTTAAATTCTACGCTGATAGTAAAGTCAGTGCTACATGTAGTTCAACTTATTGATTACCAGAAATTCCTAAATTAAAACTCAGGCTTATACTTCCTTTGTTTAAATATTGGTCTTGTTGCTTAAAAGCACATGTGGGCTGTAAATAAAGGATACATAAACAGTGAAAATGAAAGCTGGCTCCAAAGGCAAAAATAAGAACAAAATGGAAAGACTGCACCATGCTCTTAAGATGAACACAGGGATCTCTCAGTAAGAAAAAATGTGTTAAAAGAACACGCACTGCAACTCTCAAGCAAACTTTGATACAGGAGTGCAGGAGCATAACAGTGCTTGATTCAAAATCAGAAATGTGTGGGTTTTGCATTTGTGTAGCCGCATGTTGGGAGGGTTTCAACCAGTGCACAGATGCACTTGAAAATCAAATATGGACATGGGGAATGTTTTTTTTGATATAGCAAATGAGGACTGATGACATGTTTATTCTTTGCAGATGGATCCAGTACAAAACCATACTCTGCAATGAAACAATATCCACCATTTGCTGCTTTCTAGAGCTGCAACAAAATGGTGGCATAGACAGAATACACACATCTCTCTCTTTCTTCCCCATGCTCCCTACCTTGTTCATGATCCTGACACACTCAGAATGTCACTTGGTTTTATTTTTAATTGTTTTGGGAGAGAGGGATTCTATAAAGGATGTGAAAAGAAACATTGTGGTTTGAAAATAGCAGCTTATTTCCTTACTAGGTAAAGGGCAAAAGAGAAAAAATACCAAAGAAAAAAGAATTTCAATCATCATAAATATGTCCTTTTATTGTGAAAATATTTTTCTCAGAATAAATATGTACAGTTGGAATGGCAGGGTGAATGGCTGAGCCCAGTGCTCAGCTGGTGTAAACTGGCATAGTTCCATGGACATCCACAAACCTTTGATGATTTATACCAGCTAAGAATTTGGCCCTAAATTCCCAGAAATGTGTAATTTACAGTTCAGTGGTAATACATACCAAATTATGCTGGAGATGCTGATGAAAATTTAGATATATGGTAGCAATTTTTTAAAAAATACAATAGCCGTTGCTGACAATCACAAATGGCCAAATATAATGTATTGGTCTGAAAGGCAACTTCACTTTACAGGTAGTAGTAATCTTTTGTGAACATTTTCCAAGTTCTGATATATACTTTGCATTTCAAGGGAGGAGCCAAATGTTAACCATTTATTTAAAAAAAAAAAATCCACACTTTTAACAAATCAGCGATTAAAGAAAAACACATAAATTAATACGAATTTTAGGGTCTTGTATGAAAGTAATTTAACTATATTCAAATCTAACTTTATAGACACTTGACTTCCACTACTGATTATTAATAATAATCCTATTTTCCCTTATACTTTCAGCATGAATACAGAATGTCAAAGCTAATTTTCTCGTCAACTTAAACATTATCTAAAGAATTGCAAACACAATTGGATACACAGGACTTGAGCCTCCTCTCACGCAGCCTGGTTTGACAGCAGCGTAACTCCATTGTCAGATTTACACTAGAATAAATGAGATCTGAATCTGGTTCTGAATTATTGGAGTGCCAGAGATCTAATAGTAAAAATCCAACTAAAAGTACATAAATCTGCAGGTTCTTTTGACCCTGCAGTTCCTGGCACCATACCAAGTAGAAATCTGCAGTTGTACTTTCTGTGATTCTAACACCTTGTTATCATTATGGAACATAACAAAAGCCTACATTGAGTTATCTAAATGAAATAAATCTACTGGACTTCCACTGCTGGATTTTATGAGATGTATGTATACAGTAAGTAAGATATATATAAAAAATCTTTTTAACAAGTTTGAGCACGCATCTGTTGAAGACAGAGATCTAATTCTTATAGATGTTAAGGCCACTTTACACACCCTGCTCCACTTTAAGGCCCCTTTTTGCTGCCAGAATGGTACAAAGAGGCCTCATGGAAATAAGGATCAGGGCCCAAAAGTGTGAGGGAGAAATTCTGCTGTCAAATACACCTTTGTAAATTTAGAGTAACACCCTTCACTTGGATGGAATTACTCCAGATTTACAATAATGCAAATGAGAACAGAATTTGGTTCAGCCAATTAATGAAACTCCGCCTTTTGCTCTATTTATTCCAAAAGAAAACTCTAATAATCTAATTCGACATATAACAAAATCAGGTTCCTGATAAAGACCAATTAGTATTTCTTCATAGCCGTGTTAGAGGCTGTATTCATTTTAGGAAATGTGCATGCATTATGAACTCAGTTTTTATTTAGTACACATTAAAAGTAAAATTCACACACACAGTCCCTGCATAAAGTCTGAGGGAACAGATTTTGTGTATGGGAACAGGGTACACAAAATCTATCCTCCCCACCAACATGCAGAGTAGGGGCAGCCCCACAAGCCTCTGCAAGAACCCCTGGATTGTGACCCCCTACACGCACGCTATACAGTGGTCTGTGAACACTAGAGCCACATAACTGCAGATCCTTTGACTATATCCCTTCCCTTTCTTCAGCTCACGCTTCAATCCTTCCTCTCTTCTGTACTGATCTAAGCGGAGCCAGTATACAATCCGAATTCTCCATGTGCATGGGGTGCACACTATCAACGTACGTTCTTATACACAGTGGTGGCTCTGATACATTGGATAGCACTCTGCAGTAGCTTTGAGCCGCATGAATTTCAACTTTAGTGCATAATCTTTCCATGTTTTTTTGTCTGTCAGCTAATGACAAATACAAATAAAACATGCTCAGTTTCCCAGGCTCTTCAATTAAGAACTTTTCTTTTCGTTTAGATATTTAATGGACGGATTATTTACAACAAAAGAGTTACGAAAGGCCAGATCTTCAGCTGGTGTAAATCAGCATAGTGCCAATGAAGTCAGCATGGCAAGAATCTCCGGATGGCATAGAGCTACTATATTAGATTTACATCATCCTTTCCTGGTATGTGATGTGACTCCAGTGATCCTCAGCTGCTAGAATGATCCTTTGGGGCCATATTCAACTGGTGGCAACTTAGAGCAGCCCTTTGGACTGCTCTAACTTGTGCCAGCCCCCAGTCAATGAAAGGGCAGGGAGCTGCAGTGGCATAACACCATCTCCCTGTTTCCCCACCACCAGATCTGTGCCAACGGCAACTCTACCAGATCAGAAAATAGACCTATCACTAGAGTATGACATGTGAGTGTTCAGGCCCTGGATAAGCCAGTGATGGTGATGTCATGCCATTTGGCATGCTTGGCTTGTTGGATTATGTATCTGGGCAAGAGTGATAAAATTGTGACCTGCTACCTCTGTTTTGCTAGAAATGAGCGTGTTGTCTTTCATGGTGCTTCAGCTGACTCTGCTTTATTATTCATGCCATCACCATGACCACTGTTCACCATTTATTAAAAGCTGGCCAATCTAAATAGTGAATTTATATGCATGTGACGATCTCTCATTTGTTAAGTATGTTCCACACATAAAGAATGACTTCTTTAAATAAATAAAAAAAAAAGCTTAAACATTCTAGTTGTAAATGTATTTTACCTATTTGGCCTGATTCTGTTGTCACTTACAGATGTAAACAAGAAGTAACTCCACTTTAGTCAATGGAGTTACTCCAGCATAAGTGAGATCAGAATAAGGCCCAGCAAAAATAATTTAGACCAGATCCTCAGCTCCAGTACTGTTAAGGGATCTGTGCCAATTTACACCAGCTGAAGATCTGGCCCTTTCTTTTGATACATAGGAGACACTCATAAACCAGATCACTCCCATCACATCCTGAGGGTGACAGAATATTGGCAGCTTCAGTGTGAGTCTGAAGTCCAAATTCTCTTTTTAGATAACTTCCATAGGCTAGACTGGCGGTTCTCAAACTATGGGTCAGGACCCCCAAGTGGATCGCAATCCCATTTTAATGAGATCACCAGCACTGGCTTAGACTTTCTGGGGCCCGAAGCCTAAGCCCCACCACCCGGAGCTGAAGCCGAAGCCTGAGCCCCACCGCCTGGGGTTGAAGCTAAAGCCTAATGGCTTCGATCCCAGATGGTGGGGCTCACGTTACAGGCCCCCTGCCTGGGGCTGAAGCCCTTGGGTTTCGGCTTTGGCCCCCCGGCTCAGGGCACTGGGGCTCAGGCTTTGACCCCCCAACCCCAGGTGGTGGCAATTTTTGTTGTCAGAAGGGGGTCATGTGCAATGACATTTGAGAACCCCCAAGCTGGACAGCTCCATACATTGTACTGGGCCAAGACATCCATGTGCCGGACATGGCCCTAACATACACAATAAGATGCTGTAAAATTTAGAAGCCTATTCCTAAGAACAATTACAAATATATCACCTATCCTACTATAACAAATTACTGTAAAGGAAGTTTTATCTAGGGATGAGTACATCTCAAAAGATTCAGAATTTAGGTTAAACTAGGATTTGCCTCCAAATTGCAGGGACCTGTTTGGACCTTTGTGCAGGTTAAGGAAGCCCTATGGGTTATTGCAACAGAACAGAAACATTGGACATAAAAATGTCCCAACCATTCCTCTTCACCCCACAGTATACTCCCAGCCCACCCCCAGCCTTCCCCAGAATGGCCCCAGCAGCAGAGAGCACAGTGTCAGAGGAGGAGAGTTGGGACAATCCTCCAGAAAACTCCTGCAGCTGCTTTTCTGACGTTTTGTGAGAGGTGCATGGGTGCAAAGGAGCCATAGGACAACAGTGAATTGGGCCAATAGGGAATGGGACAGGGAAAGTCAGAGTGCCTAAAGTTTTTCATAACGATAAAAGCCTTTCTACCTCCTCCACTCCATTACTATACCATTCGCTATGTTCACATCCTACACAGGTACAACTCCCAGCATCACACATAATACATTGACTTGATAACCTTAGGGAAAGTTTCATCCTGCTTTGGTCCCCACATGAGCTGTCGGAGGGATGCCCCACTCCTGCAGACCTTATACGCTAATTTGATTTAAACTTTGTTGTTCATTTAAGAAAACAAAAGTGGAGGGAGATTGCTTAAAGTTAGATACATAAATAAGTGATCAGAGCACCCACAACTTCTATTGGCTTCGCGGGAGTTGCAGGAACTCAAAACTTCCGAAAAATCAAGCCACTCATTTAAATGCCTCTTGGATTTGGGTGACTTTCTTTAGGCATCTAGGTTTGAAAAATGTTACAATATGTTTTCCTCTCTTATTCATAAAAACATTTGGCTACTCCATCAACATATTGCACTAGTAGAACTTGCATGGCGATGCATCCGATGAAGTGAGCTGTAGCTCATGAAAACTTATGCTCAAATAAATTTGTTAGTCTCTTAGGTGCCACAAGTCCTCCTTTTCTTTTTGCAGATACAGACTAACATGGCTGCTACTCTGAAACCTGACATGCTAGTACACCCTGGGACTGAATCAGATTTGAAATCTTTAGTTCTAATTAAAATAAATAGCATATTATGTCATTTGTTTATATCCAACATGATATTAATTCAGAATGCAGCAAAGGATCATAGTTCCGGTTGAGTGGGACAGTGTACATTGTATGGGATGATAGTAAGGACTTGTCAACACACAGTTTACTAATTACGTTGGTTTGAAACCACTATAGGTAAAGTGGTACAATTCCATAAAGCAGAGACAGTTATACTAGTAAAATGGCGCTTATCCCCATAAATTTAGGGAACTACATCCTTATAAGGCACCATTATACTGGTATAACTATTTTGATTTTTAAAACAGTTAAATTGGTACAAAAGCTACATATAGACCAGGTCGAGATGAAGAAAAATATATATCTTGGTAGATGCATCCCGTAACTGCATTTTGAGCCTCTCACACTTTTGAGGTGCTTTTGAGGTAGAAGAATTATTCTATGGACACTGTAAAAATGCATTTTCTGGGGGTTAGACTCATTTGGTACACATTGTCAACCTTAACTTTTTTTTTTTTAACAAGTGTTTAGTAAAGTCCTATTTAATCTCGCATCCCAACACACTCCTATTGAATTCTTTAGCCAAGGCCCACATCCCTAAAATAAGAAATTTCTAACAGCCATTTCCAATTGGATATAACTTTCTTCTTCCTTGCTGCTCATCTTCAGAAACAATTTCAGTCAGAGCTAGAAGTGTACTGAGAAACCCTGCTTAGAATCTCAAATAATTCCTGCCTATTCATTCATTCATTACCTCTCCAGCAAGAGAATGTGCAGTTACTAGAATTTTATACAATTAGTGCTCTGAGGGTGCTTTAAATGCAAACCTGTAAGAGGAAAGTAAAAACAAATCAAAGTTAATTGTGACTGGCTGGAACAAAATGCTTAAATCAATATGACGATGGCTCATCTGCTCGTCATTTAGCCATTACCTGGGAGACGAACACCTCCTGCTGTGCCTTATTTTTGATACAGATTTATGACTGCCTCGATTTTGCAGATACATGCTAAGCCAAAGACATCCCAGACTCCCTCTGTCATTACACTGTTTGCCCTTCATATCTTCTTTTATTCATTTGTTCTTTATGTATCTCTCTTTGTTAGAAAGACACGCACACATGAAAACCTGGGCATTCAGGAAGTTTAAAACACGGGGGGGGGGGGGGGGGGGGGGGGGTGTGCAGGGAGCAGTAAGAGCAGAAGCCAAGATCTCCAGCTTGCATTATATGTTATTTTTCCTTGATGAAACTGAACAGTTCTCCCAAACAAGAAAACTTGTGCTAAAAAAGGAGAGAGAGAGAGAGAAATAATACATTTCTAAATGCAAACTTGGGGGGGGTGTACATTGCTCCATTCAACTTAGAATGAATTTCAGAAGATTTCTTTACAAAATACAAAAGTCACTTTAAAAGATGTTGCAAGTACAAATTTGGAAATAAAAGCTTCATTGTTTGGTATTTAACGTATTCAGTGCCTAAGGATGTAGAGAAGACAACTAATGAAAGGGCATTTGGATGACCCTATGGAGATATGTGGCCTGATTCGTATCTCACTGCAGCAGAAATCAGGAGTCTAGTCAAGTCAATGGCGTTACTTCAGTGTCCAGGAGGTCAGAATCAAACATATTGTGTCCATGCTTGGGATCTGTTGAAAGTGTAGCCTCTGGGTGTTAATGGCAAAGCCTTTTAGCTCTTGACAGCAAATGGCAGGGGAAGTCAAAATTATGACAAAGTAAAGATTTTAACTCGTAACACAAAACTGGCATTTTGCATATTACTAGATCTTCTTTTGGGGAGATCCACCATAAAACCAGAGTTGGTGCTATCTCTGAGAGAAAAGCTTATTATACACACATTTGCACATACGAACATTTGAGGGTTATGTAAATCCCCTTATATCCTTTCCCTAAACTGTTGTTAATAATATAACATATGCTATAGCCCAGACCCACCAGAGTAACTGCGATTTTTACATGACAAAGAACGTACGACACTGCAGTCAAAGTGACTAGATATATCAGACCCCTATCAAATATGAGAAAACAAATTAATTACTGACAAGTATATTTAATCAACTATTTTAACTGTGCTGATCTCACTTTGGTACATACACAATATTTATTACAATCAGTAATCATGGAATAGTTAGAGAACAGAAAATTCTGAATTAAATCTGCTCGTGTCACCTCCCTCCCACTTTACTTATCCCACTAGGTTAAATGTGGGAAATGTTAATAATCTGCTGGGAGCATGGGTAAAATAGAGTGTAAACAAGTATGGAAAACCTATGAGAAAACTGTTATGGAAGAGCTTGAATGGCAAGGTGCAAAGGGCTACAAGAAGAAAATTGTGATGGAATACAAAAGGCAAGAGAATAAGAAAGATCTGATAACAACAGATACCCAGTGTTAGTCTATCAACTTGCTGTTAGCTAGCATTCCACCTACCTCCCCCTCAATACATTCATTTTTTGTTATGATAAAGGACATTCATAACAATGTTATAATGACAGTAAATGTGGGATTTAAGGTATATAAAACCTTTACCCAACATTAAAAAGCCACCAAGGGGGAGTTACCTTGCACAAGGTTCTGTTTAGTGATGGTTCCACTCTTTCACTCACTGACTGCAAATCAGCATTTTTAGTGGACAATAGGCTCAGCAGTGGCCTTATGATTGCCTCTTTTCAAATGGAAATGGCTATCCTAACTCCTCTGCCAGGTTTTTCTTACCAGAGCACAAATTGCAGTTTACAAGGCTCTGAGGGGGGAAAAAAATCTTAGCTGAATATCTTTTTTTTATTTGACAAACTGACATGTAAATTACCCTTTAAGTGCTCCACTCTAGGGCTCTGATCATCTCCTAATTGTCACAGTCAATTGTAGCCAACAGTCTCTTCAATCCCAAGCGCTTTGACAACAAGCATAAGGATCAAAGCAGAATCAGCTCCCTTCAATATCCTTCTGTTTAGGATGCTACAAAAAGCCTGAAAAAGAAAAGGTGTAAGGGCATTACTGTAGAAGAAACTGAGAGTAGGAAGTACTAGAATAGTCATTTTCTCCTTCTCTAATATTATATATCCTTACACGGTCTGTTATCGCATATTCAGCATGAATACATAAACATCCTTGAGAATAAACAGGATCTGAAAATTGTTATAATATAGGTTTCCTTACCAAAACGAACACGCTATGCATTTTTACCAATTCCTCCCCTTCCCCTCCAACTTTCCCCTCTACTTTGAAAAGTAACACAACAGAAATCATTTAAAAAAGCAACTACTGTATTTCTCTCAAAACAATATCAAATTTTATCGTTCAAGATAAGACTAGAGGCCTGATTCTGATCCCATCTAAGCCATTGTATATCAGGAGTAACTCCACTAACATCACTGGTCATGGTGAGTTCCACTGATGTGAAACTGCTGCAAGTTGCATAAGAATCAAGGTACTTATGCTATATTTTGGCAATGCAATATAGCATAGTGCCTAATGCAAAGTCTATAAATACAATGGGAGGCTTTCCACTAACTCTGATAGGCTTTGGATCAGACCTATAAAGGCCATTTAAAAGAAATATCAACATGTAAGAAAACATCAAATCCCAGAATTACTTCAAAGAAATACAAGTTTCCAAAGGCTGTCCTGGAAAAGATAATTTTGCTGTAGTTCTGTAGGAAGACCTGCCTTTACTGTATAAAAGGCCAACTAACAATCATGACAACAGTATATGATTTGAACAAAGTTTTGTACTAGTTCTTTAATCTGCTGTGACATGCTCCTTCCTTCCCAATACCTCACCAAGAAGGCCCCCATGCAAGCTCTGTGGGGTTTAGGACCCCATGTGTTTTGGCAGATGGACATGGGAACAGGGAGCAACCACTCTGAGTGATTACCTCAGGACCTTGCAGATAGCCACATGACTATCCGCTAATGTGGCATTTTAATTCCATTGATGTCCCTTAAGAAGCTTGTAAAACACCACCACAATGGGAGGCTTAGCACAGCTCCCGAAGAATTTGTGCTAGAGTAGGAGGAAGGTCAACAGAACACCACAGAAGGCCTGCAAGATGCTCCAAGATCCAGTGTTGGAAACAGAGCTCCATGTGGTTACCTAGGCTCTGCAGTTTGGGACATATAGACCCCTCTGGCTCCCCCATAACCTCTCTTCCTTAGAAGGAAGCTCTATGAGATGAAGCTCATCAAGTTTCCCAGATCCTCCATCTTCCTCCTGCAAGGTTTTCCTCACAGAGTTGCAATATAACCCAAGGTTTCAGAGTAGCAGCCGTGTTAGTCTGTATTCGCAAAAAGAAAAGGAGGATTTGTGGCACCTTAGAGACTAACACATTTATTAGAGCATAAGCTTTTGTGAGCTACACCTCACTTCATCGGATGCATGCAGTGGAAAATACAGTGGGGAGATTTATATACACAGGGAACATGAAACAATGGGTGTTACCATACACACTGTAACAAGAGTGATCAGGTAAGGTGAGCTATTACCAGCAGGAGAGAAAAAAAACCTTTTGTAATGATAATCAAGGTGGGCCGTTTCCAGCAGTTGACAAGAACGTGTGAGGAATGGGGCCGGGGGGGGAGGGGGGAATAAACATGGGGAAATAGTTTTACTTTGTGTAATGACCCATCCACTCCCAGTCTTTATTCAAGCCTAAATTAATTGTGTCCAGTTTGCAAATTAATTCCAATTCAGCAGTCTCTTGTTGGAGTCTGTTTTTGAAGTTTTTTTGTTGAAGAATTGCCACTTTTAGGTCTGTAATCAAGTGACCAAAGAAATTAAAGTGTTCTCCGACTGGTTTTTGAATGTTATAATTCTTGACGTCTGATTTGTGTCCATTGATTCTTTTACGTAGAGACTGTCCAGTTTGACCAATGTACATGGCAGAGGGGCATTGCTGGCACATGATGGCATATATCACATTGGTAGATGTGCTGGTGAACGAGCCTCTGATAGTGTGGCTGATGTGATTAGGCCCTACGATGGTGTCCCCTGAATAGATATGTGGACACAGTTGGCAACGGGCTTTGTTGCAAGCGATGGTCACATAAACACCACCATATACCAGAAACCTACTGACCACTATGCTTACCTACATGCCCCCAGCTTTCATCCAGACCAAACCACACAATCCATTGTCTACAGCCAAGCTCTACGATACAACCGCAGTTACTCCATCCCCTCAGACAGAGACAAACACCTACAAGATCTCTATCAAGCGTTCTTACAACTACAATACCCACCTGCTGAAGTGAAGAAACAGATTGACAGAGCCAGAAGAGTACCCAGAAGTTACCTACTACAGGACAGGCCCAACAAAGAACCTATCCTTGCAACAAAGCCCATCTTGTTCAATCTCGGGACAGAGTACTAATTTTAATAATGCATTTGGTTGAGCTTAAGGACTTCTTAAATACAGAGTTTTTACAATAATATTATAAATTTAAGTTAATACTAGAGTTGGTCAGAAAATGGAATTTCCTTCCAGCAAGAAATTCTGACATCTTGAAATCTGTATTCATTCCGAATTGGAACAAACAGTCAAAACAATTTTGTGGGAAGAAAATCCCCAAAAATCTCAATTTGGAAACATAGAAACCTTTTGTTTTCATCATGTCAAAATATTACAATAAAAAAGTCTAAATGAAGTGTTTTTACATTTTCAAAATGAAACATTTTGACATGATCAAAATGAAATGTTTAGACTTTTTGCCCATCAAAACTTTCACCAAAATTGACATATTTCCAAGAAAAGTTTCGATTTGGATTTTCCAACAGAAAATTGTTCCATCAAAGATGTTTCAACCAGCTGTAGTTAATATTACCACAGCCTATATTACCACAACTATAGCTGCAGCACTATTATATAAAGAACATTATATTCCCTAAATAGTGAAGTCCTGATCTTGTCCCTATTGAAATCCATAGCAAAGTTCCCATTCACTTCAATAACACAGAATCTACCCATCATTCTTCTATGTCGGTTATCCTTAGACACTTTATTAGGAAGGGTACAAAAATGAGTAAATTCTATGAGGCTATTTTGGTCACTGAAATTCCTTTAAAACATAAAGATGTTTTCACCTCCCTGCTCAACCACAATAGTTCCACGTGCCAAGAAAAAATGCAAGGTAACTAGGAAAATGATTACCTGTTTACACAAGACATTTTACCTGCAAAGGCCAGGAGCACCCAGATTATCTGCAGCATGGCTGGGGAAAACATATTCCCCAAAAGCCTTTGTATTACTTTTTTTAAAGGCGGTAGCATGCACTTTTCCAAGCAAAGCTCTCTAGTGATGTCTGGTGTGTGGAAAGGGCAATGACTACACCTCATCTGTACAAATACAAATGGCCCAAGCCACTGAATTCTGCCAGCAGTATTCACAGGGCCTTCTGATGCTCAGATAGCCAAACTGTGACTGCCTCCTGTGAGTAGAAAAGGGGAGCCTTCTCTTAGCTTTTCTGCACTTCTGGTTCTACAGACATAATTTAAAAAATGTCCAGCACTGTGAGGAAACTTTATTATATCTCCATTTTATAGATGAGAAAACTGAGGCAGAGATTTTAAGGGCCTGATCTAAGACCACTGAAGCTCAATGGAAAGATTCCCAGCTCAGTGAGTTGACTAAGGTCATAGAAGAAATCGGTGTCAGGGCTGAGATTAGAATATAGGAGTTCCTGGATCCCAACTCTGTAGTCAGATTACACTTCTCTCTGCATTGCAAGGATTTCCCCTTCTGCCTAAACCAGGTCAAATTCTGTTCTCTGATGCATTGGCAGATCTTTACTGAAAACTAAGCATGTGCATACATGCAGGCACACATACACACAGCCCAGAATTTTGCACACTATCTTCAAGATAAACATACTACAGTTTATAGAACATGGGCATCATTCCTGGCCATTGAAATTAACATCTTTAATACAGTGAAAGATACCTTTTAAAAACACTCAAGACAGCTACTAAAATCAGGCGCTTAACACAGGTGGATCAGAATGGCACTCGGTATTTGTCAGGTCAGACAGAAGTTTGCTTCATCAGGGTGGTCTCGGCTAGAGTTTGTAATGTGTATGATAACTGATATAACGAATGAAATAGGGATTTTTTAAAAATTCAGTCGAATTTGTAGCCACTATTAAATTGTACATTTTAATTGATGAACTCAAGTACAAAGAACAATAAAAATGTACTGAGTGCCCAGTCCTCACAGCTTGTCTTGCCTACAGTTACTTTGGGCTTTTATACAGCCAGTTTAGAAACATGCATAATTGCTTATGGTCAACAACATGTCACTGCCAGATCACACATTAAACAGATAACCACTATTATTATAAGAGCAACTTCCTTGACCTCATATTTTGGTCTGGCTCAGGATTCCTGTACTTTACCAGTTTGGTTTGTTACACTGTGCCAACCTTGTGTCTGTACATGTCATTTTCTACTAGTGTAAGTGACCAGTGCAATCGAAAGCTTACTATAAAATGCACATTTGTGCATATGAATAGAATAAATTTAAGAAATATGATCGTAGTTGCTCCTGCAATGTTTTTTTAAACACAGAGTCTATGCTTTTATATTGTAGTTAAGGTACAGTGTGTGTTATTTGGCAGGAGAATCTGACTTGAAAATGTAAAAGGTTTGGGCAACCACACATTTGGAAGTAGAAATCTTTCCTTAAAGCATGGTTTTGGTTTTTAAACATAGCAAAATTTCTGGAAACTTCAGTTGCTCAAAGTCTGCCAAAACTTCAATCATATTTAACATATTCTTGGGACGTACATATAATGTTTCTAGTAATAAACAACATCTTGTTTAGAGTGGCATGGTGGAAATAAAAGGAGGCAAGCACTCTTTAAGTGTCAAAACTCTAAATATATACTAAAAGTAAAGTGTATTTCCCTTAATGATGAAAACTCAAAGAAAAAAACTTTCACAATTTGTTGTTAATAAAAATCAGAAACTAATTTGCACTTCAAACGTACGACAGCTGCAATTACAATTATAAAGTTAGTTCTTTGTAACAATTATATTTCAAAATAAGAAAAATGCATCTCCCGTAAAGTGCACTGTCATTTTTAGTAATAAAAGGGAGAGTAGATTTTAGGTCTGATTCAGTAACAGAATATAAAGTATTCACTATATATAACTACATATCTATAGCAGCCCCTTTGTTTCACTATATATACTTTTTTATGTGGGAACTAGGCTGCATAAAAAAACACAACACTTTTTCCATGAGAGTGCTCATTATACAGAATATTCACACCTTAAATATATGCAGAATCATCTCTACTAGCCAGGCACCATTTCAGTGCACTCATCAAGAATACATATGAACAAAATGATTTTGAGAAATAGAAATGGCACATAACAGCCAGAGGAGATGCACCTGTGATACCAACCTCACCGGGATGTTGTTGTGAAGCTTAATTAATTAATGTTTGTGAAGTACTGAAAATAACTCAGATGATCAGTTCAATTCATTACTATCCAACCTTGGCTTTGTATCCCACCTTCTCCTTTATTTCAACAATGCATTTTCTTTCGAAAATGATAAACTTTTAAAAAGTAAATAACTGATGCAAGCTACAAAGGCAGATCGTGACTTGGCCTATACATGTGTGCAAGGGAATAAGAACCCCTCCCACTTCACTTCTACATAGTCTACACAGCACTGGGTCCAAGTATAAGCAGCACCCATCTACTCCTGCTATAAAGTATGTGGTCAGGGAGTGAGCCATCCCTCATTAGTTCCACCTCAGCGAACACAGGGGAACAGTATTTTGCTTCTGGTATACTTCCCCCAGGGAACTAGAAGGGAGAAGAAAGAGGGTATTGTGGGTCCCTGATACACAACTCTTTCCCCCCCAAAGACCCAGCTACATGCCTCCCCTTACAATGGGCTGGGTCACAGAGACACAGCCTAGCTCACTGTTGGCACATAGGATGTGAACAGCTTCTTCCAAAATGTAGTAGGGATAGTTACATGATAATTGAATTAAATGAAGCAAAAAGATTAGACACTAATATGGGAAACTACATGGCTTGCATTTGTTAGTTAAGTATGGGCCTTAGGGCAACTCTACTCTACAGCAGTACATCGGCACAGCTGCGCTGCTGTAGCATGTCTTGTGAGGATTCACTATGCCGATCGGAGAGCGCTCTCCCACCAGCATCATTACTCCATCTCGTCGAGAAGTGTAAGCTATGTCAGGGGGAGAGCATCTCCTGTCGATATAGCGCCGGTGTGAACAGCATGAAACTTGTGTCACACTGGGGCAAGGGGGGCTTTTTCACACATAAGTTAGATATAAGTTAGATTGACTTAGCCAGTAATGTAGACTTGCTCTGAGTCCTGAAGTTCAGAAACTAATCAAACCTCTCCAAAGTTCACGTGTTTGGACCAGAGGGCTGGCTCCCGCCCCATCTCCAATATTCATTAGATGGAGATAGAGGGAAAAATCAAGAAAGGGAATGGCAATTTGAAATACCTGTGTGTAAAGTGATTACTCAAACGATGAACAGAGTAGGAGGGACAGTCATCTTCATAAACAAAGAATAGCGTGATCAAACTCCAACTACCTTCAATGAGAGTTTAGTTCAACTAAAGGCCACAAAATCTGGCATCAAGTATTTTGGGTAAGATGGCAAATACTGCTTGGACAGGATTTAAGAAAAGTAAAAGTGATTTTTGATGTTCCTTTAGACTTGCAGAGAAATTAGGTAGATTAGAACAACAAAATTGCTGATAAGAAAGGCCAGAATTTGAAAATGGATTAATTGAATTACACAGCTATTGGTTGGGATAATAACTACATAGAAGCTAAAGGGACGTGTTTCCAGAGAAGTGCTCTTAGTTTACTGAGGAGCCAACAGGATTACACAGGACCTAGTACTTGGAAATAAGCTATGTGTAATAGTTTTATTTTTTAAAGATGGTATTGGGGAGCAACTATTAGTGAGTGATACGAATCTGCATATGATTAAGAGATAAATCAATTAGAAAATATTCTAGTAAAGAAAAGGAAAGGGATACCTACAAAGTAAACAGATTCAAGTCAAAAAGGTCATTATAAAAACACAAAGAAATTCTGAATATTGAGTCTAAGAGACTCATTAATGGAATTTTCACGGCAGACAAAAAAATGGCCCACTAACAAATGATAGTGAGGATCCGATGAAAGTGAATTAGGGGAGAACAGAATTGTTTAATGGCTATTCTGATCCTGCAGCTTTTTCCCATGCAATTGATTTCAAAAGAAGTTACACATGCAAAAAGAATGAAAAACCAGGCCTTTATCTTTCACAGGCATGATTTCTCATTATAGTTCCTGACATGGCAAAGGATAGGTAAATCAGCCCACAAAAGGAGACAAGTAGAGCCTGATAGCTAACCCCTATAACTGGGAGTGATGAGCTTGGGGTTCTGTTCTCATCCTGGACACTGATGTGCTAGGTGTCCTGGAGCAATTCACTAAACCTCACTGAGCTTCACTTTTCCTCTTTTGTAAAGCTGAGATAATAATATCCACCTGACAGGGATGTTGTCAGTCTGAATTAATTAATGCCGATAAAGTGCTTTGCGATGTTTGGATGCTACAGATTCCAAGCATTATTACCATCATCAGACACATCTGTGGTTACTGTAAGTGGCTCAGTGCTTTGGTGGATTAGCCTTTCACAGCTGAACACCTGAAATCCAAACCTCTTTTTAACATATGGGTGAGAACTAAATATGGTCATTTCAACCTAGTCTTTACTTATGCATATCACAAAACCTTTCACAACTGGAAATATTTTAGAATCTCTGGCCAGGAGAAGGCCTGCCCTGGGATAGCAGGGATGTTGAAGATCAAGATTGAAATATATGAAGTTATATGAGGGAAATCTGCACTAGATTGGGTGCACTAGACACGGTTGAGGGTTGAATGAGGTGGCTCACAGTGGCTTACTGAACGGATACTTTTTTCTGGAGGCTAACATCTCCTGTTCCAGACTGTTTTTCTCCAGCTATTATGGTTGTGAAGATACCCTCAGATCACATTTTGAAGGTTAAACAGCAGCACTCACTCTATGTGAGTCTTCCGTCAACTTGAAATAATAACTCTGTAAGATGTGTGAAACAAACCTCATTTAAGGGGTGTCAGCTCTGAGCCCAATTATGACATTTTAAATGTCAACAAAATTAAAAAGCGAGATGATCTCATTCAACCCTGAATCCTGTATCCAGACATGCACTATCTATTGTGAATGGTATCTCATCATGGTATCGTGAGTGAGCAGATCTTGGAAAAGTATCATTGCTGGGCTTGATTGAACATTTTCCATCGAAACTTGTTTTTTGGTCAAAGTGAGTCTTTGACTTTTGCTTCCCATGGAAAATTCTGTCCTTTTGTTGAAAACCTGAAAAACTAAAAGTTTTCAGTTTTCTGCTGAAATGTTTGATTTCGAATTTTCACGACAGTGCCTCATGGAAATTTTAGTTCAGATGCTTCATGCCCTAGTTCTTCTTTACAGGCCAGGTTCTCAAGCTAGACTATATTGCCCATGATGCATCAAGGTGGCTCAGCAAAAAGGAAGACTGTGGTACACAATGGGAGATTTTGGGAGCCCAGCCCATAGAGGAGAATGGGGAGGGGGGTCATAAGACACCCAAACTTCAATTCCTATGAGGCACTCCAGCATTTCCAAATCTATGTTTTTTGGGGGTGGGGAGGGGGGCTGCTGCGGGGGAGATGTTTTGCCAAAAAGTCAACATTTACTATGTGGCAGGTACCCCTTTTCCAGCCAGCTCAAATCATAATTGTCATTACTTCCTTATCAAACCAGAAAATATCTTCCATCCTCTCTGTCCAGCCTTAAACTTAGGCATAAAGTTAACATCCACTGAACATTTGTTACACTAGGCAGTTGCCTGGTCTGTCCGTATGGCACAACAATCTCCCTACAAACCATTGTGCTGGTTGGAAAGGAAATAACTTCAGATTCAAAGCTACCAAGGGTCATTCTGAGAACAGTGAGTAAAAATACAAGTTTGAAATTTCTGATAGGAAATGAGGACAGACATTAATAATATCTTCACAAATGTTTTAGAATGTCTCTGATGACAGGTCTGATTACTTGGGACTAGAATATGGCAAACACAACACCAGAGGGGTCAGATCCTCAACATATGTAAATTAATGTAGCTCCACTGTGATTGGAATAACAGAGACTTGGTGGGATAACTCACATGACTGGAGTACTGTCATGGATGGATATATGCTGTTCAGGAAGGACAGGAAGGGCAGAAAAGGTGAGGGAGTTGCACTGTATGTAAGGGAGCAGTATGACTGCTCAGAGCTCAAGTATGAAACTGCAGAAAAACCTGAGAGTCTCTGGATTAAGTTTAGAAGTGTGAGAAACAAGGGTGATGTCGTGGTGGGAGTCTACTATAGACCACCAGACCAGGGGGATGAGGTGGACGAGGCTTTCTTCCGGCAACTCGCAGAAGTTACTAGATCGCAGGCCCTGGTTCTCATGGGAGACTTCAATCACCCTGATATCTGCTGGGAGAGCAATACAGTGGTGCACAGGCAATCCAGGAAGTTTTTGGAAAATGTAGGGGACAATTTCCTGGTGCAAGTGCTGGAGGAACCAATTAGGGGCAGACCTCTTCTTGACCTGCTGCTCACAAACCGGGAAGAATTAGTAGGGGAAGCAAAAGTGGATGGGAACCTGGGAGGCAGTGACCATGAAATGGTCGAGTTCAGGATCCTAACACAAGGAAGAAAGGAGAGCAGCAGAATACAGACCCTGGACTTCAGAAAAGCAGACTTTGACTCCCTCAGGGAACTGATGGGCAAGATCCCCTGGGAGAATAACATGAGGGGGAAAGGAGTCCAGGAGAGCTGGCTGTATTTTAAAGAATCCTTATTGAGGTTACAAGGACAAACCATCCCGATGTGTAGAAAGAATAGTAAATATGGCAGGCGACCAGCTTGGCTTAACAGTGAAATCCTTGCTGCTCTTAAATACAAAAAAGAAGCTTACAAGAAGTGGAAGATTGGACAAATGACCAGGGATGAGTATAAAGATATTGCTCGGGCTTGCAGGAGTGAAATCAGGAAGGCCAAATCACACCTGGAGTTGCAGCTAGCAAGAGATGTTAAGAGTAACAAGAAGGGTTTCTTCAGGTATGTTAGCAACAAGAAGAAAGTCAAGGAAAGTGTGGGCTCCTTACCGAATGAGGGAGGCAACCTAGTGACAGAGGATGTGGAAAAAGCTAATGTACTCAATGCTTCTTTTGCCTCTGCCTTCACGAACAAGGTCAGCTCCCAGACTACTGCACTGGGCAGCATAGCATGGGGAGGAGGTGACCAGCCCTCTGTGGAGAAAGAAGTGGTTCGCGACTATTTAGAAAAGCTGGACAAGCACAAGTCCATGGGGCCGGATGCGTTGCATTCGAGAGTGCTAAAGGAGTTGGCGGATGTGATTGCAGAGCCATTGGCCATTATCTTTGAAAACTCATGGCGATCGGGGGAGGTCCCAGATGACTGGAAAAAGGCTAATGTAGTGCCCATCTTTAAAAAAGGGAAGAAGGAGGATCCTGGGAACTACAGGCCAGTCAGCCTCACCTCAGTCTCTGGAAAAATCATGGAGCAGGTCCTCAAGGAATCAATTCTGAAGCACTTAGAGGAGAGGAAAGTGACCAGGAACAGTCAGCATGGATTCACCAAGGGCAAGTCATGCCTGACTAATCTAATTGCCTTCTATGATGAGATAACTGGCTCTGTGGATGAAGGGAAAGCAGTGGACATGTTGTTCCTTGACTTTAGCAAAGCTTTTGACACGGTCTCCCACAGTATTCCTGCCAGCAAGTTAAAGAAGTATGGGCTGGATGAATGGACTATAAGGTGGATAAAAGATGGCTAGATTGTTGGGCTCAACGGGTAGTGATCAATGGCTCCACGTCTAGCTGGCAGCCGGTATCAAGTGGAGTGCCCCAGGGGTCGGTCCTGGGGCCGGTTTTGTTCAATATCTTCATAAATGATCTGGAGGATGGTGTGGATTGCACCCTCAGCAAGTTTGCAGATGACACTAAACTGGGAGGAGTGGTAGATACGCTGGAGGGTTGGGATAGGATACAGAGGGACCTAGACAAATTGGAGGATTGGGCCAAAAGAAATCTGATGAGGTTCAACAAGGACAAGTGCAGAGTCCTGCACTTAGGACGGAAGAATCCAATGCACCGCTACAGACTAGGGACCGAATGGCTCGGCAGCAGTTCTGCAGAAAAGGACCTAGGGGTTACAGTGGACGAGAAGTTGGATATGAGTCAACAGTGTGCCCTTGTTGCCAAGAAGGCCAATGGCATTTTGGGATGTATAAGTAGCGGCATTGCCAGCAGATCGAGGGACGTGATCGTTCCCCCTCTATTTGACATTGGTGAGGCCTCATCTGGAGTACTGTGTCCAGTTTTGGGCAGCAGCGGAGTCCAACGGAGGGCAGGGCAACAAAAATGATTAGGGGACTGGAACACATGACTTATGAGGAGAGGCTGAGGGAATGGGGATGTTTAGTCTTCAGAAGAGAAGAATGAGGGGGGATTTGATAGCTGCTTTCAACTACCTGAAAGGGGGTTCCAAAGAGGATGGCTCTAGACTGTTCTCAGTGGTAGCAGATGACAGAACAAGGAGTAATGGTCTCAAGTTGCAGTGGGGGAGATTTAGGTTGGATATTAGGAAAAACTTTTTCACTAGGAGGGTGGTGAAACACTGGAATGCGTTACCTAGGGAGGTGGTGGAATCTCCTTCCCTAGAAGTTTTTAAGGTCAGGCTTGACAAAGCCCTGACTGGGATGATTTAGTCGGGGATCGGTCCTGCTTTGAGCAGGGGGTTGGACTAGATGACCTCCTGAGGTCCCTTCCAACCCTGATATTCTATGATTCTATGATTCCATTGAAATCAGAAAGCTACACCAATTTACTCCAGCTAAGGATCTGTCTTTAGAAGGGTCCTTTGCATCTTCTATTGCATTGTCTATTTCTAATGTATCCAGTGTGGAAGTTGGAATATACTTAAAAAGCCTGGTGATATATATAATAGATACATTTTAAAGAGAGTAGAATATAAACAAATGATTATAGCATAATTCACAGGCATGAAGAAAATGCTGGGACCAGTTTTACAGGATTTAATGAGGAAACACACTGAAAAGCCTAATTTGAGTAGAATCAGCCAGTGTGGATTTCTGAGCAGGAAGTCTTACTCAAATAATTTGTTGGAATTCTTCAAAGAGATCCCTGCCAAGGTAGACAAGGAAAATGTTATAGATGATATACAATATGCTTAGACTTTCAAAAGAGCATTTGATAAGATCCTACATTGGAGATTACCAGCAAGGTACAGACTCATTGCATAAAGGATAACAAAGTTTAATGAACTCAAAACAGCAATCCTTGAATGACTCAGAGATAACCAGTAGATGCAGGATACTGCTTTGGTCAGGATAGGGACTTGTTTCTAATCTATGTAAAGGAGTAACACTGGAATATCAAAGGTAAGGTATCAAAATTTGCTGAGGACATCAAAATTGCAAGGGTGCTAGCAACAGCTGTTTAACACCACTAAAGATCCAAATCACTGTCAAAATGTACCACCAGTATCTCCAGGAACATGCTGCTATGCTGCAGACTTGACCTGAGCAAGGAAAGTCAATATTTTCCTCAGCAGCTGGCAGTAAGGGAGACTGAAACAAAGAGGGAGCAATGCTGAAATAAGGGGCAAAAGGGGGCACTGTTGTAAAAAGGGCAGAGACCAAGACACAGACACCAACAGGAGCAAGAGGGAGGGGCAAGGGAGGTATGAGAAACCAACCCGGGGGGGGGCTGAAGAGAAGCAACAGAAAAGAGAGAGGAAATCTTTCCTTTAACTGAACTCATACAGAAGATTGAAAGAACTTAAAAAATTCTAAAATTCTGCAATCCCCCCATTTGAAAAAGTTATGGACCAAGTCAGACATGTGAAACAAGAGCTGTACCAAGAATTTAGGGTTATAGTGAAAGCCTGAGAAGGTGTGATTCAGATAAGTAAGCAAGATCCAGCACATTGAGCTGCATAGCTTTTCCTGACCTTAAAAGATCCTTCATTTTTCTTATGTCCAAGTAGGCATATCGTAGGCCAAGTGAACTCCCCAGTATATTTTATCCCAGAGATAGTTACTATATGCTGCTGTAACTGCTCTAGTGGTCAGAGAAACATGCTAATCATTTTCCCTTTTAATCCAAGTACCATGTAGTTTTGAACCTCTACCAATCACTTTCTGCCATGATACATACCAATCTGTTCAAAATAGCTTAATACAAACAGAAATCTTAAAAGTCTCAGATCTAGATTCAAGTTTGGAATCAGATTCCACAGCTCAGCTCTATCAGTACAAAGAGCTTGTTAGCTCACATGTAAAATTTTCAGAAAAGGCCCAGATTGTTTAAGGTGTTTAGGCATTGCTGTGCTTACTGTTGCAATGCCTAACTGATTTAGGAGCCTATGTTTCTTTTTTTAGGGATTTAGGCACTTAGGAACCAAAGTCCCATTGCCTGTTGATGAGATGTAGGTTCCTAAGTGCCCAAATCACTTTGAAAATGAAATTTAAGCTCCTAAATCAGTCAGGTGTTGCACTACTGAGCACAGAAATGCCTAGCTACCTTTAAAAATCTGGGCCACCGTAACTTAAGAGCCGAAGTCCCATTAACTTTCAGTGAAACTTAGCTTCCTAAAGCTAGATTCATGAGGGGATTTAGGTGCCTAACTACCACTTTAGATGCCTAAATCCAACATTTAGGCACCACTATAAGCACCTAGAGTCCCCTACAATTCTGGTATTGGGCCTGCAAAGAGCCACCTAAGTCCGAACTGCATTTAGCTGCCCAGCACCTAACTGCCCTGCCTATCCCCCCAGCAGGGCCACAGCTGGTAGGTGTAATCAGAGCATGCCTCACACCACACAAAAGATGGGGAGATGAACCCTCCTCAGCAGTTCCTATTGGCTGGCCTCAGCAGCCCCAGCTCAGCTTGCTGGTTTCTATTAATCCCTTTTTTAGGCACCTAACTGTCCCCATGAACTGTATAGGGAGCCTGGGTGCCCACCTCAGGATTGTGAGTTCTACTTAGGCAGCTGGGCACCTAAAAGTTAGGCCTTGCAACACTAAACGCTGCAATGCCTAAGTCCTCCCTGTGAATCTAGCCCTAAGTGCCTAATTCTCTTTAGAAAATGGGACTTAGACGCCTCGGATTTTCAAAGGTATTTAGGTGCCTAAAGGTGCAGATGGGCAACCTAGTGGGATTTTCAAATGTGCCTAATCAGTTTAGGCATCTAACTCCCATTGCAGCATTTGAAAATTCCACAAGGTGCCTATCTGCATCTTAAGAAGCTTGAATACCTTTAAAAATCTAGCCCTGAGTCACACAGGCACTTTTCAAAATTTGACTCCTCATCTCTCTAGTGGTCTCAGCTTCAGTAACCTGAAAGCTGGGAAGGTTCAAATATGAATTTCAATCCTCCATGTTTGGATGTAGACAATTGTTTCAGCTTATTATAGAAATGTGGGCCAGATCCTGATCGCAGCTTCACCTGGTCAAATCTGAAGTAACTCCATTGATCTGAATGGAGTCACTCCATCGTTCCACCAACCTAACTGAGATGAGTATCTGGACTGTTGGCTATCTTCTTTAACTAAGAATTCTTTAATGATTGATTTGTCCTTCAGGGTAATTGCAATGAAGTTTCCCTTGGTTTCATCAAGGGTGAAGTGAGTGCTTTTTTCTTGGTATTTAAATTAATTTTAAATTACATTTAGCATCACTTAAGTGTTGGCCTTACTGACAATTTTTTCCCCCATTTTCAGGTCCAGGTTGCCTCCCAAGTGCTTCAAATTACATATCTAAAAAATGTAGCTAACTGATTTCAATGGGTCATCTTCCATGAGCAACACTAGAAGAATTTAGCCCCATAAGCAATTTTTGTACCTAGACCAAAAAAATCCCTTGCTATTATGCACCTTTCATCAATGATTCCCGTATATTAACACAAGAAATCTCACAAAGTCAAGTGTTCCGATACTGTGGTAATCACTACACCTACTTAACTTTATTTCATTTTTCCCAGTTCACAAAAACATTGCCTTTAGACTAGGAATGCAAAGTCTCACTAAAATCCAAGGATTTAAACTGTAGGTGTTTACAATTCAACAAATGCCACAAATAATGTCTTTTATATCTCCCACTCCCATGAACCCAGTGTTAGAACAATCCTGCCCAATCCAGAAGGGGCATTTCCAATTCATCTTTGGATCACAAGTTCTCTAGCAAAGGTGGATTGAAAAAACAAAATTTAAATCACTTCTTTTGGTGTCTTTTGCTGGTTTTTCCTCTTACTAGCTGCAAATCCTTGATTTGAGGTGGAAATTTCCTATGCCTTTTAGTAGATAGACACTACAAACTGGGTCGCGCCAGCTCAATGCACACACATGACTTCCCCACTCTGACCAAATTGCGTTTTCCCTCCTGTCTGGTACTAGCTAACTGATTTTTTCTTTTCTTGGGTGTATGACAAATTCTCTCACATCCTACCCCATCACTTTAGAGCTAGTCTACACTGGAAACATTACAGCAGCACACCTCCACCATTGCATCCCTTCAGTGTAGCCACTCACTTCAGTGATGGGAAGGATTCTCCCATTGGCATAGTTGATTCACTTTCCCTAGATGCAGTAGCTAGTTGATGGAAGAATTCTTCTATCAACCTAGCGCTGTCTACCCTGGGGGTTAGGTTGGCTTAACTATGTCAGGCAAGGGTTTGGATTTTTCATAGCTGAGTCAACTTAACTTTTGGGTGTAAACCTCGCCTTAGTTACTGAATAAGGCCTCCCTGTTTCCTATTTGGAGGCAGAATATCTTCCTGTAAGCAATTCACATTAACAGTGACTCTCTCTTTTTCTAAAATTAAAATCTCTCTTATTCACTACAGGAATGAGCTTTTCTCCTATACAAGTGGGTACAGCCAGGCTTCAGGAGCAATTATAAGCATATTGTTTTCCTGGGATTTCCACACAAGTTTGGCTACTAGGAACTTGACACCTTTCCTCCATCTCACACTGTTTCAATCTATTTCTTTTGCCTTCTTAAGTTCAGGCTCACTTCTCCCTGTTGCTTTTATTGTTGGTTTTAAAGAATCTCAACGTTCCATGTTTATTTGTGGCTTGTGGGGTTTTTTGTGTGTGCCCCTCCACCCCCCATGGTGTTTCTACACGGTGCTCATCACCATAGTATCTGTTCGACCCCCTAACTTTGCTCTTTGGGTTGTGAGGCAGAAAAGTTTAAAAAAAAAAAAGTTTGAGGGAGGCATCTGTATGCTAATTACCTCTCCAGTTTCCTAGCAGAAAATTTAAAGGGATATAGTCCATTTTCATAAACTATAGGCCTGTTTCTAATACCAGTTGTAATCAGTACAACTCTATTAGAGTTACTCTTGATTTACACTGGTATAAATCAGAGGAGAAAGACTTATTCTCCCCCCCCCCCCTTCAATCAGCTTTCAAAGGCATTTCTAGATTTTTAGGAGGCCTTTACAATATGGCAATCTGGATTCTAAATGTTTTATTTCACCTTCAAAATATGTTGTTTCCTCTGCCAAACATCACCATTTTTAGTCGATATCACTGCAGTATAAATACAGTGTCATATGAACATTTCAGAGGAGCCCCATGCAAATCAAAAGAATGGGTGTTGTCACTGCACAAGTAATATGACAGAACTCCTCCAGTACTCTTAAATGTTGATTACATTTTCATGGGAAGAATTTTCTTGCCCCAGGGAGAGGCAAGATCTCAGCCAATCACCATGTTTCCAAATTTTACAGCTATTTGATATAAGTGAAGGTTGAGCTTAATCTATTTGATATTAACATGTCATAATTAGGATGAAGGCTGAAGCCACAGCATCAGGTACACTGTAGACAAAAATACTAACACCGATTAGTTTTAAAAAATCAGGCTATAAAAATTAAAAATGAGGAATCTAAGAATAAACAGCAAATTCATGCAGAGCTATCTGATTCACAGCATAGTAGGCATTATGTCAAATAAAACCACTGAGTGAAACAAAGTATTTAATGAATTTAAGAGACAGCTAGACATGTTTACATAGGCAGACAGGGTTGGAGGATATATTGACAATCCGGGGAGGTGTGTTGTAATAAACTTGAAGGGGGACAGGCTTGTTGGGCCAAGTGTCCCTTTCCCATCCAGGAATTCCTTATGTCCTCATTAACCTCTCACCTCTGGACAGCTGCGATATTAAAAGCTGGCTCAACTCTTAAGGAAATTGAGTTTAGTGTCCTTAATGTAGTCCCTAGTACACATTTATCCATATCACAAAGCAATCATACAATTTGGCACGACTGACAGCGTCTGCTCAGGAAAGAGGCCCATGCTGGAATGGCAGGGTTGTTGCAAGTCAAAGCTAAAGACACTGGTAAAGCTTGCTGAGCACATGTCCACACTGTGCCTGTATTGATCAGGAAGATCATACCTAACCATTACTGGGAGAAATCCTCTCATTCTCATTCCTTTTTCTTCCTACACCTCTCACATGTAATATTTTAATTGTCACAGAAAATAGTGGGTTCCAATTTATCTGTTGTCTAATTCCATTGACTGCAACAGTTAGGCAAGGATGAATTTGGCCCAAGTTGTTCCTTCTTCCTCAACCTCCAAATTGAAGCATGGCCTTGAAGTCAAAATTAATAAATAATGGGCCTCATCCAGCAGCACTTGCTCATATGAGTAATATAGATAGCGCTAGGTTCCAACTCTTGTTGTGGCATAATGGAGTAAATATTAGTTATCTGTTTGGTTATTTTGCATTGACACAGAGCACTGTAAATGTGAAAATCAAGTGCTAAATAATCTGGAGTGAGGAAGGGGCAAATTGATTCTAAATGCACCCAAGAATGTGAAGAGGATAAAAACAAATCAGAAAGAAGATTTTATATTTTTAAGATAAACAAGCTGTTGACCATTTTTAAAGAGCACAACATGAAGAGATAGGGCTGAGCCAGAGGTACATACAAACAGATGAGTCTAGGTCCTGCAGTGGGATGTAGACTCCTCTTATGAATCACCCTGTTGTGTGCTTGAAATCTGCATGAAGGTGCAGCGGGTACTGCAGATGGATTCTACTGGCTCCAAACAGAATATAAAAGAGGTTGGAGTCCCTTTTTGGCAGAGAGAACGGGAACAGAGATGTCCTGCAGAGGAAACCTTAGGCACAGTGAAGCTTGGGGAGAATGTTTAGGCAGAAGGTTTTTTGTGCATTACTGTGTAAATTACAAATATAGCTAAGCCTCAAGAAGTGGGGAATTGTAGAATTCATACAGTGTATGTAGACTCTGTTCTAAGCAGTGTCAGAACTCCATCTGCTTACATTATACTTTCAGCAGGCAAAAAAAAAATGAAGAAAATATATGCTGTCATATTTTTTATTACTAATCTGAACATTTAAAAGAGGAGTGGAAAAGAATTAAAGTATTCTTTCTACTCTTATTAAACAACTATGTTAAGCAGCTCCCAATATATTGGGTGGGGGGGTTGACATTTTTTTCTGTCGGTGTTATGTTTTTCTTCTGATCTAGTTGTTTATCAGCTAAGGAGAATAAAATACTCTATAGATAGTTGAATATAATTATCAGAAGTATCAAAGTTCTGGGTGGGTGGGAAAGAGGAAGTAAAATGAAGAATAAGTCAGTCGGCTGTAGAGAGAAGAAACTGATGTGTAAATAACAAAATTGTATGATTTATTCTTTTTGATGCATTGCACTTTTAATAAAGAAAATCCCCTGGAAACCACTGTAAATAGCATGAAACATATAATTAGACTTAGCTTTTCTCACTCTCTGCCTATTTAAATGCTCAGTAACTTCAATGGTGATTCAGTAACAACCGATTTTATAGAAACATTTGACAATTAGAATACATTTGTGGTGTTTTCAATATCTACTTTACATACCTCCCTCTTCACCTCCAAGTGCAAGGGATCCCTGAGTCCAAACAGATACTGTCTTCACCAACACACCTCTCTCACCTGTACCACCTCACTTGCCACACCCTCCTCCCCAACTCTAAGCACATTCCCACCAATCTCTTTGACACTCTCTGAGATACCATCCTTTCAGAGGATGACAACACCTCATTCCTCAAGCATATTATCTCTGATCTTGTATTTTATCTCCTAAGTGCTATCCCATAAATCGCAGCAGTGATCAACCTCTCATTGTCCACTGGTGACCTTCCAAAAATGGCATCAGGAGTGCAGCTATTACCTCTTGTGATCCTTGATGTTCTCCTTAAAGCCCCAGATCCTGGAGTCATGGGATTACATGAGACTCTCATCTTTCATTTTTTTTAAATAGCATGTTTCTAGTCCTCAGAGTTTTGGGGGGAAAAGCTAGAAAACATGATCTAAGTGCATCCCAAAGACTCAAACACTGAAAAACAAATAATAAGAACCCAATTATTTCGTTTGGTGATTTTTAAACCAATCTCACAATTTTTGAATGCTTCAGGTTTGCAGTATTTGAACCTGACAACGAAGTTTCCCTAGGCCACACGACAAACATGCTTGATAGCTCACCTGGATGGACCAATTCTGTGGCATAATTGCCAACATTTAAACAAAATGAGTTAATTCTGAGAAGATGCCAGGCCTACAGAAAGTGGGGGTGGACAAGGCATTTTAATATGAACCTCCCAGTTCTCCAGCTCCCAAAAGTTTGGAAATTCATATAAGCAGCTAGAACCATAGAGGCCCCATCGCACACGCTCAGTCTTCCCAGACTATTGTAATCTCTGAGGAGATGAGGGTACAGTAGCCTGCAGTCTCCTCACTTCCTTGTCCCATAATATCTGAGCATGTTCAGGGAAAAGTGGCAGTCTGGTTCCCCAGCTCCAGTGGCTCCAGGGAACATCTAATACACTCACTCTGTTGTACAATGAAAAGGCAATTAAAAGAAACAAACAATGGCACTCTTCCTCCCCAACAGCAAACATAGGATGTAAAAATTCTTTAGCCAATCAGGAGCGAATTCCCCTGGTGCAGACACTGTGTAGGTCAGCCATAAATGGCCTGACACAATCCCCAAGCATTGGGAATGTGCCAGAGATGGGTCTTGAGATTGCAGGGGACATGTTTGAGGTGGGATCATAGTGCAGAGTGCTATTGAAATACTAGGTAGTTCCGGGTTCTGGAGCTGCTCATAGACAGCTCAGCCAGAATTGCCATAAATCAGCTCCCTGAGCTGCCCAAATTATACTGGGGGCTATTTTGGCCCCGACCAGCCTGGTAATAGGAAGGTAAAGCTACCTATGCTCCTTTCCCCTTGTGCTGAGCCTCCTGGGGGTGCAGCACACATTACATGTTCTTTTACCATGTTCTCACTCACATTTCCCACCTGGTCAGAACACGGAATGAGGAATACAACAAATGAGACATCAATGGAATTATTTTTGTTTTTTACAATGATAAAAATTCTCATTGTAGAGGGTTTCTAGTTGAAGGGTGCTTGTAAGAGTGCAAGAAAAGAAGAGCAGTTGTTCTG
This sequence comes from Chelonia mydas, assembly GCF_015237465.2. Classification (NCBI taxonomy): domain Eukaryota; kingdom Metazoa; phylum Chordata; order Testudines; family Cheloniidae; genus Chelonia; species Chelonia mydas. The sequence continues at coordinate 23,693,278 of NC_051251.2, read as the reverse complement.
ACAAAGCAGTTTTGACATTCTTGTCAATGATTTGAAGCGGGATAGTCGATAAAGGTAAAAAAGGTGCTAATGTTTGAAAATAGTGTCGAGGCTGCATATAGCAGTTTTTAAGTGATGCAATATTACTTCGTTAAAATCAGGGTTGTACCCACATCAATAACTTTAGTTCTTAACTGACCTGACTGGGGGAGTAGAACAAATGACTCAGAGAGCTGGTCATAAAATTTCCTAAGAAACCTTTTTTTAATGTGTGTATGTGGGGGGAGGGGGCCGCAGAGGGAGAAATTAGTGGAAATTTCCAGGGAAAAATCTTTCCTGTTTTTTGACATTTGTAATGACCCAGTGTCTGAATGAGATCTGGGCTAGGATAAGGGCCATCTGACTGAGACTCAGTCCAGAGACAGCTCTTGAGATGATGGTTGATAGAATAGGGGAAGCAAAGGGAAAAACAGGTGAGAACTAGATTAGCACTCTGATCAAGAGAATGTGTCCACCATTGGTAAGGTACATCTGCCATTTAGAGGTCATCTTAGACCATCACCTGCTTCTTACTGCTCAAGTAGCAGTTGTAGCTAGGAGCACTGTTTTACTTAGTGAGAAGGGTACAATGTTTTCTTTGGGATGTGGATCTTCCTAAACTTCTCCTTGTCTTTGTCATAATGAGGTTAGAGGAGAGTTGGTCGAAACTTTTAATCACATTTTTTTAGAAGAATGGCTTTTTGACCGGTATGAAAAATGTCATGTTTCAATTGTTCATTTTGGTCAAAATTTCAGCTTTCCACTGATGGGAAAGGTATGAATCCCCAGACCTGGCATTATGTAATACTATAACTGCTCTGACGAAGGGTGCAATACCACCTACTGCCACTGGGGGACTCCTGGTGGGGCAAGAGCAAGAGTCCCCAAAACACATGGCCTCCTGTGGTTCAGCAGAGGAAGTACGCTCAGAGCAGGAAACAGAGGTCTCTAGAGCTTCTTAAGCCCCACAGCCACAGAAGCATGGTTTAGTCAAGCCTCAGATTTTCTGCAATTGCGTAGACATGGAATTTGCTCTTGCTCTGCTCCAGAGTCCCAGAATTCATTTTAAATGGTCTTTCTAGCCCATATGATTGTAAATAAAATCTTTAAAATATTAACTAAGTCCTCCTGAGACTGCAGAAAGCAAAAAATAACAGAACAAGGAGGTGTGATGTGTACTATTCATCTCAATGGGGTGTTGATTCTAAAATCTAATAATGGTGATCTAAAAGTCAACAATGTTAATTTTACTGATGATTTTTTTTAGAATTAGCCAGCTTATGTGATTATCTCATAGTCCTAAACTGCCTGTGCCAGCTTCCTTCATGCCAAAAGGCCCAGCTCCCCCGTATCCAACTGTCAAACTCCCAACTTCCCTCCTGACCACAATGTAGTTGTATGTTGTCAATAAAAAGGTCTGTGTCTTACTGGGAACAACATAATATAAATTGAACTTAGTTTAAAAAAATAGCATGGGGGCTATATTGGGTTTATATTTAATTCAGCAAAAACCTCCATCTTCTAGTGTAAATGAAGCTGCCCCACCAAAGTGCTGCAGAATCCAAGAATGCTGGCACAGAGTATCAGACCAGCTTGACACAGAAAGCACACAGCCCTGCCTGTGTTCCCTGCCTGCCACCACAGTTCCTTCTTAATGCCTCTGCTCCTGCTTCTCCAGACAGCAAAAAGCAGTGGTGGTGGTGGTGGTGTTTGGAGAGAGTGGGGAGTGTTCGTTTGCTGAGCATATGGAGGAGGGCAAAACAAAGAGCATTTGGCCAAGAAGGGTAGGCTCTGAATTGTAAGCAGGCTGGGTAGAATGTTGTCCCACCCCTGAAGAGTTCACACTGTAGGAGTGGAGGTCACTTATCAGCCACTCCCAGAACAGGGGCCTAAGTCCTTACTTTCTAAAATGAGATCATGAAAATTTGGCTCTCTCTAGATTTGAGTTTTGCTTTTCATTGTTAAAATCAGCTCTTTCCTCAGCTCCAGTGTGACTATTTAAACCTCATTCTAGCTCTGAGATACTAAAAAGGAAAGTCTGAATCTTTAGGAATGATCTTACTGCAAATAGCTGTGACTCCGGAATTCAAAGCAAATGGAAGTCCTAAGCACAGAACTCAAATCTTGCCTCTTAATACTGTAAGTCTTGCTCAAGTTTACCACTCTGCTCTTACAAATTCAATACCCCCACAGCCAAAAAAAAAAAAAAAATTATCTCTGAGCATATGCAACTGCTAAACATCCCATTCAATATAACTTCAGCCTGTTCTGAGAACTACATTTCAGTTTCTTTATACAGTATCTGTCTGTCAGATATTACTACAAAGATTACCATAGTCTACATAATATATTTTCACTATAAAAATTATTACTTAGACGGTTGTACATTTTACTACACAACAAGAAAAAATTAAATATAGTAAAAGGGTTGTTTTTTAATTTCACACTCCAGATGTAACATCTCCTTTATATAGATGACCCTAAGCAACTATAAACACTATCATGTATCACATTCCAATACTTTCATTTCAATGCAAATTCTTTAATCTACAAAATATAAATAGTACTTTATCTATTTTAGGTATTTCTAAGGCATCTATCAGCTTGGTTTCTAAGAATTACAAGAAATCTAACAGGCCATACTTTAAATGTTCATCTCTCTGAGCTGCCTGTATCTAAGCAGTACGGTTAAATGTCCCATAAATTAAAAGTCTCAAAATGTATTCTTCCTTCTTGAACGCATTAAGCAATGAGAAATTCAGACCCAGTGTAAATGGAAGCTATTCCCATGGAAATCCTTGGATCATATTCAGCAGTGATATTGTGATAATTAATAAGTGATGGTGTAAGGGAGAATGGGAACATCCTGGTGCTCTTACTCTCTTTTGCATCCTCCAGGAAATTGTTTGTCCTGCTCCACTTTCCTCCTTTCTGTTCCTTCCCAGGAAAAGCTGCATGCATTTTACTTCCCAACTGAATGACTGATCAGTGCAAATTACACAAAATCATCACTTGCACCTGTTTTCTCACCAATTTACGACTGATATGCAGCTTACACCATTGTTTATGTCACTAGGTTGGGGTGTTTCTTGAAGATTCTGATTTATGCCTGTACAAATATAGTAAGAAATTAAGGATATTATATGTACTCCATAGAAAAAATAACACCAAATACTCTTGATATTTTAAACTCCCGAAATTAAAACAACCTTGGCCCTTGTTACTAAGAATCATATAAACAAGCTAAAAGAGAACAATCAATGCTGTACTGCCTGGCAGATTTCTTTACAATTTCCTCAGACCAATAATGTATTAACACTAGGCAATTTTAAGTAATGTGTACATTATTGAGAACCTTATCCTGCGTTTAAGAAAGTATGGCCTAAGTGTGTTCATATCAAATGATCATATGTTTTTCTGTAAGTATATGTAAGACATATGCGAATTGTTGACAGCTTCTTAGTGAGATAGACACTTCCATTTCAAAAAATGGACTTTCACAACTGCAAAGAAAAAAAGTTTTACATTAGGATGTTACTTACTTTGTGTCTTTGTCCTGGGAGAATGCAACTAAAGAAACCACATTTAAAAATCAGACATTAGATATGCAAATATGTGTTCAGATCAGAGATACAAAAATTATTCAAATGATTAATTATTCATCATAAAAATGTCAATTAATAATTCTGAAGCATAATAGGCATCTTTCTAATGCATCTTTATTTTTCAGGCCAAAATACTCTTGAATCTGTGTGTTCAATTGCATTCTAACAAGTTTTTAAAAATTCAGCAAAGTAAACAAGAAACTAAACAAAAGTGAGCAGTGAATTTTAATAACCACTAACTCAGCCAGGAAATGTGCCCAAAGTTCAGCATCAATCCCACAAGAGTGGAAAGAACAAGCACAGCTCACTATGCCAGACAACAAGCCCTAAGTAACCAGCCTCACAAACCTTCCAAAAATTGCATTCTCCAGCTATTATCAAAAGGTATTCCAAAGTCACTGTCTCTTGTTTATTTAGCACAAGGAGCAGTCTGTATCCTGCAAGATGGGCCATGTTGAACACCATTTGTTCAGCTGCAGTTGAGAGAGAAATATATTACATGAGTAAACAAGGCTAGGCTGTCTTATAAATTTATTTATACATAAATTAACAAATACATGAGACAGTTAGATTTATCTTTTACATGGAGGGACTCACAGGAGACTGGATACCTTAGTAATGCCCACAGAGAGCTAAATTAAATAAAGCCAAACAATCCTTTCCCTTGCCTTGGGTTTTTCTGCATAGGGACTTGGAAACTTTTTGAATGTTGATTCAATGGGTTTCTACCCAAATATCCCCTCAGTAGGTGCAAGGTCATCTTTTACTCCCCTACTACCAAAATAGAAACTGGTCTTTCCTCCCTAAACCTGGAATCTACACAAATCTCAGGACACCTGCATGAAGCAGGAACAGCCACATGGAGGCCGAGGGGCTCTGGCACAGCTCCCTGGCTTCCCCTTTCCCAGAGAAGGCATTCCACTGCATTCCACCCCCCAACCGCCAGGTGACTGCACAAAATGGCCCCCTCCCTCATATAAGAGGCCTGACCAGTAGGAATTTGTGCTTCAAAATAAACCTGAACCCAAGAGGAGCATACAGCTTCCAGCAGCTGCTCCCCAGCTCCTTCCCATCTCTGCTTCTGTCCTCCAGAGCTCCGCAATATGAAACCTCAAGAGGGGCTGGAGGCGGAATGGAGCAAAGCTGATGTTCTCCCACCAGGACAGCTTTAGCTACTAAATCTGCACGTTGCCTACACTTCTCATAATATTCATAATCTGTGGCACTGCAGTGGCTGAAGGGAATATCCAAGCTCTGCCTAGACGAGACAAACAGATCCAGGCTGCTTAAACATACGTATAGACAAGCTTTTAAAAACGTGTGAGATGGCCCTGGTCTTGACAGATTGCAGAGGGAAGCCTTGGGGACAGCTAACAAGTTTTACCGGTGCTAAACCCTGTCCGTGCTAGCGGTTTAACTGTGGTAGTTAAAGGCATGTTCTCTAAACACATTTTTCAACACAGCCTATTTTCCCCAGCCTAGCTGTAGACTTGGCTACATATCTATGGATTTAGGCGTTTAACTTCAGGCACTTTTGTGTGCAAATTAGCCTTCTCATCCCCCCCCCCCCAACCCCCACCCTTATTTTTCAAACTGTAATACAAAATTTGCACAACAAGCCAAGCGACAGGGACCCATGTGCAGCAAATGCAGAGATCCCACCTCTGCTACTTGGGATGAAAACTAACTTCATGAGATGAAAAGGAAAATCACTGCTAGTAGCACAAATGAAATCCAGCCGCTCCAGGGCTCTCTCCCCCCAAATCCACCCTTTCTGGGTTGGGTGGTGGCGTGCAACACAACCGAGTTATTCTCCACATTACTTGTCCTTTGGTTGCTGCAGAACAAGAGAGAGATTTCCCTGCCATCCTGTCGCACTACTTTCACATTGAGACATTATTGAGGGCAGATTTCAGAGTAAGGCCAAGGTCCTCCAGGGCCTAGCTAACCCACTTGATACTTAACCACATTAAAACGAACCACATTACTGGGGGTGAGACCCAGTCCCCCCTCCCCCCCCCCACACCCTGTTTAAGAGTTTGTCAAGCCCTCCCATTTCCCTGTGTCCCTTTACACTGCTGTAGACTGTCAGCTCCTGTGGGCTATCTCCCCTCGCAGCCCCTTTCTCATGATAATGAGGCCCTAGCAACACCTCAGCTGAGCCTTGCGCCACCAGCACGCAAGCGGCCAATAGCCCCCTTTTTAGCAGCCAGCCCCCCACAAACCGGAAACGGGGGGACGAGCTCACGTGGTTTTAAAGCAGGCGCTGGGCGAAAAGGAGCTGGTGCAGGGATGGAAGGGGAGGAGGGGGGTAGAGAGGGGTCTTTAGCTCACATGGCCCCTCATGTGTGATGGATGCAATTGACAAAGGGAAAATCATTGAAGGGAAGGCAGCAGCCCCGCCAGCGCTGGTTGCATTTGTGGCATCAGTCAGGCACAGTTTGTATCAATACAGGACAGGATCGTTTTATGTGCCCCGAAGTTTCCTCTCTTTCACTTTTCACACAGGAAAAGTTGGGGGAGGAGGGAACTCCACCCAGTGAGCTGGCCTTAAAACTGGGTCTGACCCACCCCACCGGGTGCCTTGTGCAAAAATCTGAGCTGTGCTGTGCAAAAATGGATTGGGGTTTGTTGTTTAACTGGTAGGGAAGACATCATAATTGCAAAGTTTAAAATAAAGACAGAGATTCTTCATCTGAGGCTGTGTCGAGGGGGCTGATTAATTGCAATCTGCTTTCTACATTTATGAAAGAATGTGAGAGATGCATTGCCAGCACCACCCCCAATAAAGGCAATATCAATAGCCACTGTCATTATTTCCATATCTTAAAGAAGCTGCACGCCCAATATTAGTTCAGTCCAGGGCAGGAAATCATCTCCTGGATTAAGGCTAAATTCCTTCTCAAAAGGATTTAACTGATTGTTACATGTTTATGTCTTGTGGCCAAAATAAAAAAAAAAATAGCAGCCCCTATATGATAAGTGTAAAAGAATGTCTAATAAAGACTTGAATGTTATGCCAATCCTGAGAAGATCAGAGCATTTTATCTCTGTGATCCTTATGTGCTGGGGGTGCTTTAAGAGTTACAGAAACTGTCAGATTGGGCGGTGGAGGAGAGTCTACAAAATTATGACCAGAGATTATTCGACAATACAAAAGTGTTCCCTAAAGCCCATGAATGTAGCCACACGGTCTGTTTTGCCTCTGTGTGTGTGAGAGTGTGTGTGTGTGTGTGTGTGTGTGTGTGTGTGGAGATCGATATAATATGATAAAACATCGACCGTGTGTGTGTGTGTGTGTGTGTGTGTGTGTGTAGATAGATATAATATGATAAAACATCGATCGCAGCATTATTGCAGGTTAAAGTAGAGCTTCTTTTAATCCATCCACCCACCCTCTCATTTTATAATCTGGAACTTTAGGAATAATATGTAAGGCGTTTGTAATGGGATTAATTTATTTTAAGAACTTGTTTCCATATAGGACATGAGTGACTGGAAATTGGACGACTCAGTAATTGGCATTCACTTTTTTTTTTTTTAACATATGCATCTAAATTCAGTTTGACTCTTTAAGGAATTAGCAGAGTGCCCTTGATTTATAGTCAGTGTCTTGTGGATCTGAGAGGATCTAATTCAAATTAATAATACTTTGAATCTGATTTCAGGATATTTGCACTATGCCACATATTTCATTAAGATATTATCACTCTCGTCCGTATCGGTGTATCTCTGTTTCTATCTATCTATAGTTATATCTAGAGATAGATGGATCATACATCCTCCAGCTAAATATTTTTGACATGGAATCAATAGTTATGCCAAAAGTTTTAGCACAACTAACCCAGTTCATCCCAGGAAAGGACAATAGAGCTTTTGCTCTCGCAGGCATAATTACAGAGCTCATTGTTATCAGTTCATCATATATTAATTTAAAACAATTCAATTTAAAAATATAACTGGCAGCTCTTAAGAAACCTGCTCTTTAATATTTATATGAGAGCCTTGCATAAGATATACACAGACAACTGTTTCATTAGCTATTTTATTAGGTCGTTTATACTAGTGTTACCAACATTTTAAAGACTTTGCTCTTAATTTCGCTTATATACCCGACCTGGTAGAGACTTGACTTGGTGGTTTGAATTGGTACCTGGTCGGGTAGGCTAGTAATGTCCATTTATGGAAAGTTGTCAGATCTTTACTCGGTGAGTGACAACAGAGAAGCAGCAGAAAAACAAACTCAGTGAGCTGAAGATTTTATTTGGAACTGTTAAAAAAAGATTTTGTGGTTGTTGCTCTAAAATCTGCCTACACTAAAGACATCTCACGTTTCTAATAGCAGTCAGTTTATACTCATTAGGTGCATTGACAATTACAGACCCCAGATGTGTCCAAATCTTATACTGTAACCAACTGTTCAATCTTCCCTATTTCCCCAAAAATTGTGTGATCGGGCGATTGCCAGTGCAGTGCATTCAGATTTGATTTTTAAATCGGAGGGTAGCTTTATTAGCAGATAAAAATATTCATCAGATCTCTGAGGAAGCGATGATTTGCAAATGCACGTTTGATTTTTCTTTCTTTGCAATGTTTAATCATCAGAAAGGTGTGCTCTGATCAGGAGCATTTTTGAATGCAATTGCTAGTGACTATTGCTAGCATTACAATTCTTGCTTTAGGCACACATTCAATGCACAGTTCAAAAGCAGTTTATCTTAGCTTAATGTAAGTAAAAGTATAGTGTCGGATCAGTGTACCATTTGTTTCAGTTTACTTCGGGGGGGGGGGGTGAGAAGTGCAGTAATAGATTTAACTCTGTCAAAGCAAGGAAATTCATACGGAGCCCGCTAATACAGCCCCTTGGGCAGCTCCACGTTTACCTTCAGAAAGATCATCCAAACATGTAGGATTTGAAGTTCATCTTTACATTGAGATTATGTAAAGCCCTTCCAAAGAAGGAACCGTATGTGGGTTCTGTGAGCAGCTGGGCATGAACTGATCAAGTCTCAGAGATTTTTTTCCCCCTTTTCAGATAAACGCCTTTGCTGACCAAATTTGGCTGTCTTTAGTTACTTCTATATTAGTTTCCAATTATGTGCAGTGCAAACCAGCTTTTTGATAAACAAAACAGCAGAGCATTGGTTAAGAACACTTAAACTTCAAAAAAAAAATCCCCCTGGGAAGTGGGCTCTGAATTGGTTAATAATGTGCAGTACTTGCTAAATTGCTGACTTCCAGATGTGGAAAATATCTTTCTTGTTTAGGACCTACGTACCCTGATTGGATTACGACAGAAGCGTCACATTGGAAGGCTTTTGAGTGATGATTTAATTAACCATACAGTAGAAAGCTGTATTTGCCAGGAAACCCCTTCCAGATTTGCATAACCAATCCCTTCAGTGCAAAGGTGGAGTCTGTTGTTAATATTATTATTATTATTATTTTATTGTTATTATTTTCCTATTTTAAAAACTGGTAAACTTGTTATCCCCACAAGTTCAGTACCACTCACTCAGTCACTCTAGCTAGCTAGCTCCTTCCCTCCCCACCCCCAAGGGAAGAGAGACAGAAAAAGAGCCATTTCACCCCATGATCCATATCTGAGAACAAAACAGAAAGAATGTCAAATCTCACTTTTTTCTACAGCTATAACAGACAATTCAAATAAGGTGGTTGAGCGTCGAAACAACAACAAACAACAACAAAATGATCAGAAGTCAACTAGGTGCCTTTTTTTTCCAGTTCAAATACAGTGTTTGGTTTCTACCCACAATTTTGAGCTATGGTTTGCTCATCTGAAAGAAGGGGTGGAGGGGGGACTGAGAAGGAGAAAGAGACTTTCCTGCTAGAAACCATGCTGAAAAAGCTACCCAAGTGAACGTGCCTGCAGAATCTGGCCATTAGAGCTATCTCTATAAAAAGAAGTAGGGATCTTGATTGAAAGACACAGGATCGCTCCCTTTAACTTTCAGCTCCTTTGAGTTATCCAGTTCTGTGAATGGTGTTCACCGTTTTCCGCCTTGTATCCAGTAGGATTTAGTGAAGAGGATAATGATGCCAAAGACTTGATGGTTGCGGGGGGGGGGGGGGGGGGAGGAGGGAGGAAAGGGAGCGAGGGTCGGAGAGAGGGAGGAGGGAGACAGAGCGGGAGGGAGGTGGAATTTCATTTCTTCCACTAAAGCGTTTGCGGAGACTTCAAGGTATAATCTATCCCAGATCCTTTCCCAGAGAGAAACTTGGCGATCACGTTTCCACATGATGCTCACGTTTGGTGCTCTTCAATTATCCCTCCCCACAAAGATAGGTGGCGTGTGTTTCAGGGTCTCTCCTCTCTCTCCTACAGAAAAGAAAAAGAAAAAAATGTCATTAGAAGAGGCGTAACACGTCAGTCCGTCCCCAGGTTTGTGTTTCCTGGAGTGGCAGAAAGAGATCAGTCCTAACCTGCCCAGCAGGAATAACGGTCCTTCCGACAACTCTTTGCAAGGCTTTTTACAAATTCTGCAGGAGCTGCATCTCCCTTCACCTTTTCTCCTCCACTTCGCGGCTTCTTCATGCTTTTTCTTCTCACCATTTCTGGCCAAAACTACAAACAACACTTCGCAGGTAGGTTCTGAATTTAAACAGTTCTTTCTTTCTTGTCTTTCCCCCCCTTCCCCCTGCACCGTCTCATTTTCCCCCGTTTCTTTTCTTTTTTTATTTCGAGTGTGGTGGCTTATTCAGCTTGTTTATAGTTGGGGAATCTCATTTTGAACTGAAATGTAAAGTCACTTGGCACCAGTTTCAGGAGGGGTTGGTTCTTTTATGGCGAACCGTTCTCTGCTGTTATCCCCCCCCGCCCCCCCCCCAGTACCTGTCCAGACAGGTAGTAAAGGTGTCTTTTGCAAATATGACAGTAAAAGTTTTAGTGCACAGAAAAGAATTCATTCTTTCAAACAACCTCACTGCTCTTTTATTTTAAGATTCACATAGGATCATCTTAAAGTTTGCATGTACCTGTTAGTGATTTGCACGCACGGTGCATGCACAGGGAGCACGGTTGGACAATATTTTAGCTCCAGCCTGCTTTAGAAGTCCCAGCAAAGATGTGTTTCCCCAAACAGAAAGTTTGCTGTTTTGTCTGCCTAGTCGGTTTCATTTCTTTATTTTATTTTGTGAGGCTGGATGAAGTAACACCTCAGGTTCTGGGATCCCAAAGAAAGAAGTGAAAGTAGTGACTGGAACTTAAAAGTCGTTTACAAAAAATAGTCAATCCAGCTAGGAAGAAAACCGTCCTCAAGAACCCAAGATTGAAAATTATTGGCAACTTTTCTTGTTAATGCTAAGGAGCAGAGCAGATATTGAAATACATTTAAAACAATTCGCCATTGGTCGTTTTGCATTATTACTCCAATTGTCGAAGAAAGCTCACAGGTCCGGGCTTTTATGAATTTGTTTATCTCCTACCTACTTTCATATATCCTGTGCTTGATCTGTAATGATGATGTAGAGATTACAAAATGCAGAGCAAGAAATAACTAGCAAATATAAAGTTTTTGTACGTATTCTCTCAATCTCTCCCTCTCCCACACACATGCATCCATGTCCATAAAACTACCAGTTTACTTTCTCAACATGGATTCATTTGCTGTAGTCTGTGAGTAAACATACTGACCTTGTACAGACAATCTGCATATTCACATACACTTACCTGAACATAGATTTTTAAAGCAACCCTGTTTTATCATCAAAAGCCTAAGAAAGGCGAGTTCAGAGCCAATAAGACACAAGAGCAGCATACTTAACTGATCCATCCTGATGTAAATCTTTACTAAAGTTAAAATGGAAAAATCAAAACTAAATCCACTTTGTTACAAAATGTGTGGAGACAGGTCATCAATTTCTCGGTTTTGTGTAAAGCTTTATAGCGTAGGAGTAGACAATAGATGCTGAGGCTAGGGTGGATTTTGTTCAGAAGAGCAAGGGTTAATTGCCCTTGTTTTACAGTTTGCATCTGTTACATCTTTTATAGCCCCCTGTTTAAACTAATCCTCAAGTCAAAGCATCTTTAAAGCTACAGCATCTTCTTCAAGATAGACTCAGTTTCAGCAGCCTTATATCAAGCAAACCAAGTGCTTCCCCACTCCAGTTTTGACAGATTCAGTCTCAAATAAAGCCTGCATGTGTAGACAGATATAGGTACGAAAGTTTACAAGTCGAAAAGGATATGATCATTTAGAAAGCCTGAAAACACTGACAGCAGTAGTTTTGATTTCTGTTTCTTTTCTCAGGCGGGGGGGCGGAAGACAGTCTGAAGCTTTGTTTAATGGGCAGGGGGAAACCCTACAATGAATATTGTCAAACTGACTAAAAAGATGACAGAGGTTTATAATACACTTCTCATTGTTGGGGCGGGGGGGGGGGGGGTAGAAGTGAGGTCTCAATCCTGCGCCTTACCCCACAGGGGAGGGGGGGGAGAGAGAGAGAGAGAGAGAGAGAGAGCTATGTTTCTCTGTTGCTCTCAGCTTGCCGAAGTGCGCTAACAAAAATACAAATAAAGATAAAGATAACATATCATGGGAGAACAAGTTGCAATGTCAGTCTAAAGTACTTTTAGGAGGAAATGGTCCGCCTAGCATTGAGTCAAACAGCCTACTGTACGAGCCTGTGCATTCCCTCATACGGTCATGAGTTATGACTCATTTTGAAGATGTAATTCTTGTCTCTCTGATCTCCTTTGCTGTGCAATACAAAAAAAAAAAAATTAAAAACCTGGCCGGCTGGGAAGGAAGGGGATCAATTTAATCTTTGCTCCGACCTCCCCCAGCACGGCAAGTCTTTGTGTGTGTGTGGATGGGTTCCTTTTTGGGGGAATATTTGGGTTCCCTTTGGCGCCCTGCATTTAAATGGGATATACCAATGCCCACATTGTTGCTGTGTTTGGTTGTTACATAGAGTCTGCGTGCTGCTGAATCAGGGAGTCGAGTCCATGCGAACTGCCATCTGATCCACTCTTATCAATGAAGCAGCAGATCATGGCGGATGGCCCCAGGTGTAAGAGGCGAAAACAAGCCAATCCAAGAAGGAAAAACGGTAAGAAAACCCTGAATCAAACTTTTCCTTTCGACTCCACCAGAGAGATAGAGGGGGAGAGGGAGAAAAAAAACCACCCAGCAGCAACCGCAGCAGCCCGGGGTTTGCTGGCGATCGCTTTCTATGTGGCGGAGGAGAGATCCGCCTGTTGTATATTTCTGGAGGGGAGAGAGAGTTCAAGGGAGTCCCAGGGAAAGTGAGCGTCAAAGAAGCCGGAGGATCCCAGCCCTTTCCCCCGGGCGCAGTCCCAGTCTAACCGAGCGCTCCTTATCCGCCCCCCCACCCCCACCCCCTAGACGCCTTTGGAGAAGTCCGATCAAGTGGGCAGAGTCCCAGGTCTGGGGCTTCTGTAGTTTGAGTTCTGCAGAATCACTGGGCGGTTTGGAAAGAAAAGCCAGAGACTGAGCGAGAGCCCCATGCAGACTGTGTGGCTGAGAAAGGCTGAAAGTTTCTTGCCTGGGTCCCTGCTCTACCTAACGGTCCTGGGCTCTGTGTCTCTTGCGCCTGGCTTCTCACACCCCCCCCCCCCGGACCCGCTGGATTCTCTCTCTCTCTCTCTGTCTCCTGCTTTTTTTCCCCTCTGACCGCTGCCTGCAGTCTCAGAATTACCTCCCAGACATGTAAGTCTCACACAGACCAAAGCCACTTTCCGGCCAGTTTTCATGTTGGCAGAACCACCTAAGCCATGGACTCTAGTGTCAGGGGAAGAGAGAGACGAGAGGGGGCGGAGAGGTATTTCCAATAGTTCCATTAAGGGGGGGGGGGGGGGAGAACCACGGAAAAACCATATTCCCTGGGAAAAAGACACCGTGAGAATCCTAAGCCACATTGGCAGGGAGTTATTTACTTTTTTAAAAATTGTGATAGACTCGAAAATGAAACTTCCTTCTCCTTAATCATTAAGAAAACAGAATGAGTTTGCTGCCCCATTGCCCATAGTTACCCTCTCCCCGGTCTCTGCGGGCGACTGAGAGGTTGGGTTCAATGGGACGGGGTGTTCTGGTCTGATCTCACATTTGGCAGCTCTTCGCTGGTGTGGGTCTCTGTCCCTCCCTAGTTTCTTCCTTTCTTCGTTGGTTTGGAAGTCTGCCCCCCTCCCCCAGCCACCCTGGTGCCCCTGAATGGACATCTCAGCCCCACTTTCAACAACTTTCCTCTAGAGATCAGGAGGAATGAAGATATTTGTGTGAACCTGAACCCATTTGCTTATAGCTGAGCTACTTCATTTAAGTGGAGAGGTGGAGTGGGGGTGGAAGGAGAAAAACACAAAGACAAGAGAATGTTGATTAGAAACAAATGATCCTTTCTCTCGCCCCCCCCCCCCCCTCCCTCTCTCTAGGTTGCGCGAGTGTGTGTGTGTGTGTGTGTGTGTGTGTCTTTTTCTTGTTGTGGTGGAGGTGTCGAGCCATATGGGGGAGTGATAGAGGAATTTTAGTCAGAAACTGTTCTTTATGTTACCCTTTGTGTTGTCTTTGATCTATTTGCTTGGCTTAGTATTACAAAAAAACCCAACTAAAATAATATATTCCGAGCAGCTTCCCAATGATCCGTTCCTTGTTATCTTTTTTTTTAAGTCTCTCTCCCCCTCTCCTCCCCTACACACACCCCGCCTTTACTCCTGTGTCTGTCATTATTTAAGGTGGTCCTCACATAGGAGACCTCCCCTTCCCCTCATCTCTGGGTAATTTAGTAGACATTAAAATTACACGTAATGTTTCCCTCTCCTCTCTTGTGTTTCTTCTGTTCTTTTTATTAAATGTTGGTTATTGATTTTCTAAAATCAATGTCTGTTGTGGGGTTTTTTTCCCCTTACAAGTATCTAAAGCACGTTGCTGATCAACTGGATAACAAAAGCTTTGTGTCAAGTAGCCTTTTTTCTTATGTTAAACAGTCATTTTTGAGAGGAAAGAGAATGAGATTTAAAGCAAGGCATCCAGAAGTGCTCTTTTGCACTAAAGAATATTCTGTTTGTTGTTTTAGCCTTCTTATTTTATCCTTCTTGGTTCTCGTCATACAAGATTATTAGTTTAACGTATTAAACCCCATCACATGTTCTGTGATGAGTGTGTGTACCGATGTGTTTCATGTTTTCGCAAAACAATTTGATCAGCAAAAATGTACAAACGATTTCCTAAAAGCTATATGATTATGTATGTGGGAGAGCTAATGAATGTAATGTGTACACCCAGTTATTGCACACAAGTCTTTAGTAACACATATGGACCGGAATGGCATATATTCCGTTGCTCCATTGAAATTGTTTTTTCGTGGGGTGCAATGACTTAAGAAAGCCAGGAGAGTTGGGAGGAGAAAGTTTAATTGCGATTGTTAAGGTAACCGATCCTGCAAACTTCATTTAAAGTGTGTGCATTGGTTGCACGAAGGTCTAACTTCTCCCTTCCCTGTCTTGCTCCAACCAGTGCATTTTTATTTTATTTTATTTTATTCCTTTTTGTTTTCCCCATGTTTTTTTTTCCTTTGTGTTCCATAATCTGCTTCTTTCATTCATTTCTGAGTCAGAAATGTTCTGGTTTTGAGAAGAAGGTAGACTTCTTTTCTTTTCTTTTCTTTTTCCATTTTCTCTCTCGACAAGCACGTAGCCAATGCCTTTTCCTTTGGGGATTGCCCAGGATTTATCTGAACTGAGTGGATTTTTCTTCTCTTCTGGATTCATGGAAAAGATGTCACTTCTGAGCTTGTGTCTTTGCTGATAACACTAACTATGATGATGCTTATCGAAATCATATAGAAATTCCTTGGAAAGGCAATAGCATTACATGTTTTAAAAAGCTGCAAAAATAGATGGGCATCAAGGAAACTAGAGTGATATAAATGTAACCAAATAGAAATGATAGAGGGGATCAAAATAGAAGAAGCCAAGTAGTACCTAAATGTGTGTTATATGCTCTGTGTGGGGGTGGGTGTAAGGATGGTCAGGACTCAGGATTAGAAAACGATGCTGGATAAAATTCCTACAAAGCTAAATAGGGTAGAAAGAAAAAAAGCTCAGGATTTTACAAGAGAACGGGATTGATCAGAGCTGGAGAAGAGAGTGATGCAGTAGAGCAGTGTCAGGGAAACGTGTGTGTGTGTGTGTGTGTATGTGTGTGTAGGGGGTGGGAGAGGTCATATTAAAATAAATGGTCATGGGGGGAACCACCCCAGGAAAAAAATGTTCGAGAGAAAAGTCTAAAGAGAGGGGAATAGGAGTAAGGGGATGGAAGGTGGGGAAATCAGAGGAGCTCGCAGCCCAGGAATGTGTGTCGGTTTCAGGAAAGTTCAGTCAGATGATTTCCAGTCGCCTGACTCACTTTGTAACACTTTCACTGAAGGAGAGAAAACCCAAAGCCCCCTTCTTTTTCTCCCCACTCTGCACTTCCTCCCCACGGTGAGAGTGATCGCTCTCAGACTGATAGCCAAGCTGCTGGAATCGTCGCAGCAGCGACGTTTGAAACTTACAAAGTTTGGCGTTTGCTGTTGGTGTTGCCCCTGTTTGTAGCTGGAGCGGTCTCACTGGAGATGCTGCCTCATTCTCTTTTCCTGCTGCAGGCAGAGCCTTAGAAATAAGAGGAAGGGGACTGATTTTTCATCACTCCCTCTTTCGCCTTCTCAGGGAGAGATGACTAGGTACAAAGACGCTTTCCTTAAAACAAATCTCTCTGGCATGGCATGAATTGGGACTTGAGTTGTCCCCTTTAAAAGCAAAAATCTTTGGGGGGAGGAAGAGGAGAAAAGAAAAGTTGTGTCTAATTTTCTCCAAAGTTTCAGTATACATCTCTCTCTGATTTCTTTGCCATCTCGCTTCCAGTTGTAAAGAAGAGGGAGAACGTTCAGTGCTTTGAAGGCATCTGATCCGAAAGGGAATACAGACCAAACAGGCAGACACAATTATTCCCTTTAAGAACGTTAACCAAAAAGACATCCATCCACCTAAATGCATCCGATGAAGTGAGTTGTAGCTCAGGAAAGCTTATGCTCAAATAAATTTGTTAGTCTCTAAGGTGCCACAAGTCCTCCTTTTCTTTTTGTGAATACAGACTAACACGGCTGCTACTCTGAAACCCACCTCTTTCTAGAGATGATGGGGAAGAGGGAAAATTCGAATTAACTTCACCCTTTAAAAAGAAAAAAATCTAGCTAGAATCTCTGGGTAATGAGAAGTGGTGTTTGTTTTCCCTGATGGGTGAAGTTTGGAAATAACTAGAGTCTCAGATACAAGGGTACTCCCTAGTAAATTTCAGGTGGTACAAGTTATAGCGGTCAACTGGGAACGTTCCTTTTCCTAGTTATCTTTACAAGTGTGAAAATCCGTTGCAAGTAGATTACTTTTGAAGTTGATGAGCTCATTGGGAGAATATTTTACTACTTCAAAAGGTACCTGGATATAGGTTTATTTAAAAAATATTATTTACTAAATGCAAGTGACCAAGATGTAATGAATATCGGAGTATATCTCGCTATACAGATTAAGTTTTGATATGGAACAGAGGAGGCTGTTATCTGAGCTATTGATTTTATTTTGAATTTGGGGGAAAAACGAGTTTGAATATTGTTGAATGCCACTGTTGAATAGCATATGTCATTTCCAGTAATTCTCCACTTACTGTTACTGGTTTTGCCACTAGCCTCTTTAGCTATTGCACGTGATCTACAGATAAACTTTTTAAAAAATTGTGTCAAATAAAATGAAATAAATTAAAGAATTAATGACCATAACATCAATATTTTTTTTAAAAAAGAACAGCATTGAAAGTTAATTGTTAAATAAATATATGCGGTAAACTGTCCAAGGTAAATAAAATATACTGAAGATTGAGAAACAAGCTATAAAACCATACTGAGAATATTCCCTAAGAAAACTGTGTCTACCCTTAAAGTGGAAAGAAGGGTGTTGATTCTTTTACAGCAGCACTACTTTCATTCCAAGAAATAGGAAATTCTTCGCCTCACGACAGTTTTTGGCATCTGCATGATCCCAATGCTTTTAAGGTGCATTTTCTCCTCTGAGAAAGAGAACTCTTTGTCCTTTTTTACCAAGACCATGGCTTCCCAAGGTAGACACTATTTTGTGCCTGTCACATAGAAGGGGAGTGCAGGTTTGCAGTGCTCACAGACAATTGATTGTCTGCCCTAATGTGTTTCATTTACATGTTTATAACGTCAATAGTGCTGGGGTGTCCACTGTACCATTCATTCCAGCATTCCCACAAGGGTGCAATTGTCTGAATAGCCAAGTCAGACACCTTTTTGATTGCTCTTTAGTTGTCTTTTTAGAGTATAGAGAAAAAGGAGAGAAATCTGGGATGCAGAAACACTAGTTGAAAATATTTAAGAATTAAATGTCACTATTAAAGCAGATGTTAACATTAGGCAAATTATATATTTTAACTAAGATTCTAAAGGTGTAAAAAATTCAAAACAGAGAGGATGGTTATTGAAACACGACTGAATCTAGTTCTGTTGCTTATTTTTTAGTCTTTTTTACATGATTTGTGATTTTCATTTTGCTTTCAGCCTCTGTAAAAGCAGCCACCTCTTAACTCTTTGTATGCTTTACTGAAATTTGTGATCCCCCCCCCCCATATATTTACATATCTCTGTTTATGCCAACAGTGTCAGCTAACCACTTGGAAAATCTATTGAAAGAATATTTAGGCTGTGGGAAGTATAAACTTAAAAAAGTAAGATCCAAATATTTCTTCATCAAGCGTTTTTAATGAAAAATATTATGATGATTAGACTTTCCTTGAAGCACTTTTAACTTAAATAGCTGTGTACCAACTTCCTATGTTTTTGGTTACAGTCTTCTCATGCTGTAAGCTCTGAGCAGAGTGTTCCTAGGAGTTCCAAAGTCAATAAAAGATTACTTTTTAAGGTGTGCTGTTCTGTTTTTATATGCCACACTGTCTTTACCATTTAAGTTGCTTCTGAAGGAGGCGAGAAGTGATTGCATATGTCTACAATTTCATGTATGAATAAATAACCCTCATATCTTATTGAATCAGATAAATTATATGTGTAATATAGCCACATATAGTACATATGGATGCACCTAGGAAATAAAGGTTTCCTATTTCAGACATGGTCCCTTTCCCCCCTAAAAATTTTGATCCCAATTGCTACAGTTAACCTATTTAGGCCATGGTCCATAAGGGAAGATAAGCCTAACTCCTGTGGCATCTAATCGCCAGGGGGGACAAAACTTTTTATAATTTTGTTGCAATTAAACATTCTCTCTCTCTCTCTCTCTCTCTCTCTCTCTCTCTCTCTCTCTTTGGGGGGGAGAGGGGATTGTTTGTAGAAAGATTTTTTTCTCCCTAACAGGGAAGACACACACAGTAGATGCACCGTTAGCTGAACCCCTGACACGGCGGTCTTTTGAATGCCTTAGGTATGATTTCACTTTCGCTCACATCAATGCTGACCTGAATGCCTTTCATATCTGATCCGCTGTGTCTCTCCCAGTAAACATCCCCTGAGGGGAGAACAAAGAAAGGAGCTCTTCTTCTTCTTAATCACAATTCAGCCCATTCACCGCCGGCAGGCTACATTTGCATTCTGCAACAGAAAGCCAAGATGAAAAGAAAAAAAAAAGAGAGTGAGAAGAGGGGGGAAAAAGCAGAAGGGTGGAGGCTGAGTAAAATAACTTAGGTGTTTGTAGCTGTTTGTTGGGCTTCCCCTAGTTACAAGCCTTATATAGATCCTGCTCTACCCAGCCTTGGCTCTTCTGACAGGCAGATAGTGTTACAAGATGGCATGCCTGTGCTATTCATGGCCACTCGCACTAACACTTGAGGTAAAAAGTGTCAGAGAGGGATCAAATTCTACTCGGAGAAGTCTGTTATAGTTAGGGTCAGGTGTGTGTACTCTCGGCTCTTGACTGCTGCCTATTATTTTGTTTTAATTACTATTATTGTTTACTCGCCATGACCTTGGGGAGTGGAGGTGAAGGAAATGTGGTCCACGCAGATGAAAAGATAGCAGCGAAAGAACTGTCCTTTGGACAACAAATATTTTTTAGTGGTAGGATGAGTTGGGCTGGCGTGTTTCTTTCCCTCCAGTGGCACGACAGGAGAAAAGGGGCAACTCTTTGAGAAGGAAAAAGCTTCCCCAGTTTTGAGGCTGGCAATATGTCACATTTGCTGGCTAGAGGAAAAGAATAACAACCCCAAAACAAACAAACAACCTCCCCACCCCAACAACATCACAGAACTGTAAAGGGGGAAATGTTACATTTGTGTAAGTTTCGTTAGCCAAGTTTTCTCGTTTCTTGTATCCACAGCCACCTCCATATTTTTCCCCCAGATTTCTTGTCTGTTTGTTTTCCAGAAGCCACTCTGCGTTTCTTAGTTAGAGACAATAAGACAGTATGAAAATTTTGTTGAGGTTTTGGTTATATTCACTTTTTCTCACCAAGAGAAGGTTTATTTATAACTGGATCCTGCTTACTGAGAAGTATTTAAGCCCTTTCAGGCAGACCTGTCAAAATTTCCTGTGTTGTTTGCCTCCATTTGCAACACGTAAAAAGTAATATGCAGTTGTTTGTGTTAGAATAACCAGGGTAGTGCAGAAATCTTAAGTGACAAGTTTTCAACTATACTATCTCCTGCCTAACAAACTGTCATTTTTCAGAAACCGCTTTTTAAGATACTAACAGGTTTTTCCCCCCAATCAGCAAATAGATTAAATGTGCTAAAGCAACTTTGAGAGTGAAGAGCAGTTTGAACAATAAGAAGCGGGGAGGGATGTTTTATTTTCCTTTTGCTACTATGGCAGATTTCACTCCTAAGGAGCACACTAACCGAGATGTTACCAGTTGAACAGAAGCATGTGACACAGATTCCGGATTTTTTCCCAGAAGATTTACAGAATTTACAAAAAGAGATTATCTCTACACCTTCCACCCCCCCTGCCTACCCCCATGACCCAAGCAATGGAGGAT
The DNA here is from genome assembly GCF_015237465.2 of Chelonia mydas. Classification (NCBI taxonomy): domain Eukaryota; kingdom Metazoa; phylum Chordata; order Testudines; family Cheloniidae; genus Chelonia; species Chelonia mydas. The sequence continues at coordinate 23,672,641 of NC_051251.2, read as the reverse complement.
TTAGGCAGATTTACTTCAGTAAACACCTTTGGATACTTGGGGGAAAGTAGGAGTCTGTTTGCAAAAGGAGGCTTTTGTTAAGTGAGGTGCTGGGATAATGCTTTACCAGGCAGCTGTGATATTAACCTACCCAGTAACGCTGGAAAACTGTTTAACTCTTTGTGTGCTATACACTTGCACTCATCAGATAAGACTCGTGTTCCCAGGGGGACTTTCTTTGGAAGTTCCAAGTTATGATTGTTCATATAGCTGTTTGCATAACAGAGAGAAAGGAATGAAAGCCTGACATTTTTGAGACCATTGAAGCTAGTCAACCAACAACATAGTTGTCTCATTTATAACTGAATCATTTGGGCTGAGCTGTGGCTCCAATCAGGTTTATGAATGGCGACAGAGTTATACCAAAGGAACCTGAAAACAAAATCCTTAGCCCATACTGAGGATTAAAAAAAAAAGTTTGTTAAACTTAAAAAAAAACAACAGTTGGAAAACTTTCAGCCACTCATAATAAATCTTTAAGGTGATTTAGATTAATTTAGGAATCTGTCTTGAAAAGTAAAATAGTCTTTTCTAAAAAAAAAAAGACACTGCAGACTTGCAAACCTGTAAGGGTTGAGGTCTGATAGCCATATTATCTCTGTTCCCATCTTTGAGGAAACATGCAAGGTTTTCAAAGCATATAATCATTTGAAACTACACTTTCACCTGGTAAGGCTGCCCCATTTCATTGCCCTACCGCGGTACCCCACTTATGCTAGGAAGGCATTAATAATGGGTTATTTTTTGCTGGGCATAAGAATAACTTTTCAGGTGTTGCTTTTTCAGTTCAAATAAGATTGCCTTATTTAGTTTTCAAAAAGTGTAGGTGTCAATGTTAGAGCAGCCACAAATGTGTGAGAAAGCAAAGGGTATGAGACATGACAGAATTAAAGGTGTTTGCTATGTTGTTACCCGTGTGTCAAGCTGCAAGCTCCCTTTGTCATAGCCTGCTGGTGATTTGGTAGTGCAGATCCACATCCTGTCTAGGTGATACAGCAATTTTTAGCTGTGGGTTTTGATGTGCATGTGCGCTCATTGCTGCTGCAGCCTTCCTCCCAAATCCCATTAAAACACCTCAGTCTAACACGCACACATCACTAACTCCAGCCTTATAGAAGGGCACTGGGCACTCACATCCCAGGGCAGCAGCATTACAGTATCTGGCATGGCGTGCAGCTTGGCAGCGATGTCATCTGCCAAATCATCCCATAATTACGTTTTATGTTATTTGTATGAATGACCAAGCATGCAGTATTCCTTTAGAAATCAAAGGCAGGCTTAAAATGCGTTTTTGAATACTTTCAGACCATGGTCAGGTCACAGTTTGGGAGATGAATTAAACTGATCTCATTTGTGATCTAATTGAGGTTGGCAACGACCTTAGCAGTAGCAATAACATACAAACAGAAATCAAAGGACAAAATTCAGCAAATCAGATCTTTCGCTAGAAAACTGCGAGGAGTTATTTCGTGGTTGCCAACAGAGAAGTTAAACTTTGTCCTCTTTCTCAGCAGCAGTGCAAGCTTTGCATATTTTTCGGGTCTTTCACAGGAAAGTTGGGACAGACACACATACAAAGAAGACAAACGAGCAGTGCCTCCTCGGGTACGTAGTAAAGATACGAGCGAGACATAGCCACTAATCACAAACACGTATGTTCCCAGCGAATCCAGTGGTGTAAACTGAGAGCTGATGTTGCTTCTGAAAGCTAAAGTGTAGGAGGAGGAAGAGAAGAGGAATGGGTTTAAGGAGCGACAAGAGGAATAGGTCGAGAAGCTCGGTTTAAGCAAATGTTCCAAGTAGAAACGCAAGTCAGCGTCCTATCTTTACATCTGTCCGTGCGGATTGCAGGAATGTAATTATCACGGCGATGTAGGATTGTTTACAGATTTGGTTATTAGTGTTCTGAACTTGCTTTGCTGGGGGGCGGGGGGGGGGGAGCCTGGAGTGCCGTAGCTTTGTAAGACAACCCGAGGCAGAAATGCTTGTCACCTGGCTGTGAGCGAGTTAGAGATGAGGCCCCTTGTTTCAAAGGTCAGAGCCAGCTCCGAAGCTTCTTCCGAATTTGCCCAAAGTTCACAAGGTGTTTGGGTTCCGTGTCGAGCTGCCGAGAGCCGAGCCGAGCCCAGCGTCCCCACAGACTGAAGTAGTGATGTGTTCAGAGGATGGCTTTGGGCCAGAACAGCTTTTCCCTGCGATGAGAAAACAAAGGTATTTCAATAAATTATTGACAGAGACACGTCTATAAATCCTGGAGAGCTGTGCAATTGAGCACTGTGGACTCTCCCCCACACACGTCTATCTTTTCTACACTTAGCTTTGTGTGGTCTCTAGGAATGTGGGTTTCACGAGGACCCCGAAATTACGTTGTACCAGATCTCTCTCTCTCACACACACACACTCACACTCTTCTCCTCCCCCCCCCCGCCCCAGCTGCTATGCACGTGCGTGTTCGCCTAGCTGGAACCTTTACAACTTCGAAGTTTGCTAACGAAGCCGAGCTGAGGTGTGCGTATGGTTGCCAGCGAGCAATCAAACCATAATGGGGAAGTTTAGAAGACTCCTTTACACCTTGATTGCTGCATCAGAGGGGTACATAATGTCATCGCGCCAGGCAAGGGGAAGAGACACTTCGCGTGGGCTCTTCTGCCACCAGAGCTCGTGAGTCCAGGTGCTCTTTGTGTGCTCCCACCTGGCGTATGTCTTCCGTGGGAGGCTTGTGCTGTATTTTCTAGCAGTGGTGACAGGCGGTATTTTGTACACCGTCTCTCTCTTTTCAGTCGCAGCCAGCAGTTCTGTACTACTTCAGCCTCTCACGGTGATAGGAGCACGCTGTTCTCTCCACATTTGATTGCTGGGTGGGACAGCCCTGCTAGCAAGGTCACAGGCAAGAGAAAGAATCAATAACAGATCAACAGATTAAGATATCATAGCATCTAAGGTTTGTACGGGGCCCACCCGCCCCAACTAGTGGATACATTTCATCCACTTCAAATGGTCCAGCCAATACACTAGTCATTTCAAATGACTCTGCCAAGAGTCATTTGTTAATGCGATACAGAGCTGGGGCTCTAATCATTTGCTTAAGTATAACTGTATTGACGTGGTTTAGCATTTTAGCCATTGCAGTCAGTCGATGAAAGGTTTGCCACTGACTAGAGTGGAAGCAGGATCGGGCCTGTTAGTCTCCACGGGGGTCGGAGCCCCTTGCAGCATTACTTTCCCGAATACGAGGTGATGCAGGGAGGTACCTAGGCCAAAAACTGCTTTCTAAACTTCCATTTCTAGCCGAACTGTGTTGGAGTCGGTTTCAGCCGGATTGGTGCTGTAAAGAACGTATTTAGACCTTGGAGCCTAAACACAGGACAGCTGGGGCCTTGGGAACTCCGATCATAAAATAAACCACCACCCTGGGCCACAGACATTACCTTTCTGTCCTAACACCCCCTGCCTTGACACGCACCTTATTCTCCCCAGGCTCAGAGGAGGTAAGCTTTTAACCCAGCCTCTGCTTGGTGGGGTGCATCGCACGGGAGGTTTGCATGCGCCCCAATAGCTTACATGCCAGTGTTAATGGCCCATGCTTAACTGGCCTTGATCAACCCGAGACTGAGCTGTGTGACTGAGGAGGAAGGGTGGGATCAGCTGCGGATATTTCAGCCCTTTTCTTAGTCTCCTCTCCGCTTCAGTTAGGTGCGGAGTTTCAAAACAAATTAATTGCAAAGTGTGCGGCCTTCAAAGCACGTTCCTGGCAGATGGGGTGGGGGGGGGGGGGTGTATCTCAGAGCCATATTTACAGTACTAATATGAAAGGAAAGTTTCAGATGCTCCTGGAACACTTAGAAACGTGTGGAGTTTTACACGTGTGCGTTTAAAGTGTGAGGTAGCCAGGCCTTGTGAAACCCAGACCACAAATGATACATGTCAGTGGGTTCTTTGATAGGGCTTCTGGCCACAGTGTTTTTGTGCTGTCAAACTGCGGTGTCGAACAAACACCTCCTCTGGGACAGAGTGATAAATGCAGAGACAGGCTGGCTTCAGCCAGTCTCAGCAATCTCCTCAGCCCTCCCCCTCCCCCCACTCCTGCGCCCTCCTCTACCTGAGATTGACGTTTATGCAGGGGCACCCAGGGATTTCAAAAGTGTCAAGTCTGAGTAATTATTGATACTCCCCAGTTCTTAGGAGCCAGGGCTCTGAAGCCGCCTGCGAAGCCATTCTCAAGCCTGCTCCTTCTACCTTGAAGCCTCCCAGACTCCACTGAAGAACTTTTGCCGGTTTGTAACTCCCCCACCCCAGCCATCACCACCATCCGTTGCGTAATCATTTCACACCCAGCATGGCCCTAGCCTCCAAAATACACCCTCTGCTTTGTGGGCCCGTGTTAATGCCGCCACACAACACTAAACTTCGCCTTTAAAAAGAAAGGTTGCAAAGAGCCTTCTGCTTCCAACACTCGCCAGCCTTCTTTTAGAGGCTGGAATTTCAAATGTGCCCTCGACTTATTCCCCCCCCCCCCCTTCTGGGCCATTGTTGTTATTGTTATTACTAAAACCTGTTTACTCGCCTCTTGGTTTTTGGACATTAAATGAGTTTCCATCCCTTACTCCCGTGAATCTCTAAGAAATAGATAAACTGTTATATTCCCCACCCCCGTATTTTAAAGCAGTGATCCTGACAGCCGTACTATTATTGCACTTTATGTTTTAGTGGATGTTTGCTGTTGCTAGTTACAGCAACACTTATCATAAGACAGCAAGAAAAGAGTAGTCCCTGGTAATTAAAGTAATGAAATATTCATTTACTCTACCTTTTCAGTAGTCTCACAAATTAGGCTGCTACATTTAATGCCTGCACTGCCTCCGTTTTTATTATAATGGCAGCTTTCGCATCTGCAATTAGGACTAATTCTGACAGTTACAATTTCTGAGGGATGGTAAACAGTGAACGAGATGTGCAGCAGTGGTATTACACGTGAAAAGCCCTTGTCTCTTTAACCTTGTTGTTTTTTTTCTCGCAGAGGTTACCTTTTCCCGATGGTGCAAAATCGACTTGACATAACTGTTCATCAGTTTCAGGGTTTTCCCTGGAGGTATTTGCATCAAATCAGCCCAGTCAAGCTTCAAGTTGAAATTGGCAGGCCAGAAACTGACAGGGTAGGGACTGGGAAAGAGACAGCTAAAGTGCAGGCAGCAAACTGACAGCAGCAGAGTGAAAGACACACACAGAGAGAAAGAGGCTAAGCTTTTCAACTTTAGTGGGGGGAAAACATCAAATCTAAATGTTTTAGGTCTTAATAGTACTGGATACAGTGAAGTTTTTCAAGGCTGGAGGACCAGGTGCCTTTATCAAGTTCCTAGAACCAGGAAAGACTCGCTCAGCTACACTGTGTACAAAGTGTAGTTTAATCTGATTGGATGCCTAAAGAGGAGTGGTGAGACCTAATCAGATCATGCTAAAGTTCTAGGGAATGGGAACCTCCCATGGATTTTGAAGAGAAGCATTTAAAAAAAATGGAAAATAAAAGGGGAGTAATCATGAAAAGTTGTCAGCATTAGAATTAACAAGCTTACTTTGCTGCAATTCTTTTCTGGAGTAGTGTCATGCTTATGCACCACAAATGTGAAGAAAAATGACTGAAAAGGTTGCTAATATCAGTTAAAACATATTCTGATCAGCTAAAAAGAGAGGAGTGCAATATGTTTATCTGCAAAGATAATTAGAAACCTCCCTTCCCCCCAACATTTCCTTGAATATGTTATTTCACTTACGCTCTGTCACATGAGGGCCTCAGATCAGGATGACACAAAATGTTTTTTTTAAAATAGATTATTTTAAAAAATCTGGGGTGAAAAACACCAGGACAGAATTTTACTTAGTAAAAATAGCTCTACATCCTATTTAGAACCCCACACCTCCAGGTGCATTAAAGGAAGAAAAATATTATATTTTTTGCCTCCATTTAAAATTATTTATTTATTGGTCTTTACTGGATGATTAAAAATCCTTCTGACTTCTCCTACCAGACTTGTCCTAAAGTAAGCCTTGCTTTCAAACAGTTTTTCAGCTGTGTGTGTGACAGGCATTGGCTGATCTGCTGATGCCCATTCGACAGGCACTGTTGAGCTAAAGTGGTGTGACGGCACAGTTTTGTTAAGCTGTGAACAAAGGGCTGGAGATGCCTCGCTGGCATCATCCATGTGCATATTGGCCTTGTCACAGTATTGCTTGATTTAATGCTCTGTTTATTCCTAGATATTAGAACTTAAATTCCAAACAATATGTTTTCATATACTACATAGGAACTTTATTTTAAAAGCTTTCACTCCCAGAGAACGACAGATCCATTTGTCTGTTCAATTTCTATGCAGCAAACATTTAAAACATAGCTCCCAGATGGATAGGTGGCCACTAGCCTCTTAACTGTTATCCAGTTAAAAATGGGATTTCAGTTTTAAAAAGTCTTATTAGGGTAAAAGATTTATTTTTTCTTTGATCATTGCTTGAGAGTTGTTATTTATTTCAACAGTGGATTTTCTTATAAGCTCCTAAAGAAAGGTTACCCTCTGTGCAGACAGGACCAGCTGGTTGGACTTTTCAAATGACATATCATCCCAATGGTGCTGCTGTGATAAAATGATCACTTTGCAAAAACCTGTAAGCACAGTGACATGAGTATTGGCAGGTTAGTGGAAAGAAAACAGGTTTTAGATTTTTAAAAATATGTTCATTGGAAGGGCGCAACTTTACATCTCAGCAGAAAACTTGAGTAGCTGGTCCTAAATTTAGATTCTGGTTGTTGGAGATGCCTTAGGCTTTATCTCTAAAAAAGTTTTTCTTCTTTTTAAACTCTGTTCAGGTTTGCTGCAAGTGTTTGCTAAGAGATTAGTTAGCTAGCTTGCGCTGAGGAGGTAGCCATGGGAAGCGGTGCTTTGCTGGAAGGAATGTTCAGTCGGTCAGGGTGTGAAGATATAGGGAGCTGCAACTAACAGAAGCTTGGGATCAGGTATTTTCCTCTTTGTTTCATATCAAAAACAAAGTGCTTATGGAAAGGTTTGTGGTGAGACATCAGATCCCAGCAGGAACACAGCTGTTGTTTTGCAGGATTCCTAATGAACATTTTAGCTCAACAAGTTTATGAAATAAAAGGTATTTGGTTTCTTTATTATTATTTTTGTAGGCAGAGCATCTTAGTTTGATTGTGTAAAGATTCTATCATCCCAGCGTTTCAGGGCTATTTTGTACTATTCCTTTCTAATACATGGTGCTTTACTTGAGGACTGTAAGTAGGGGAAGGGGAGGAGGAGACGGGAATACTCAACAAAATGAAACTATTTCTTCACCAAACAGTTCAGTCTGTCTAGAGCCTAAATCTGAAATTGAATCTGCTGGGCAAAACCTGTACAATTTTTCTACCTGCCCTTAGTCTGCTTCTTTTCAACTATGACAGTTTTACTAACTGAAATGAATGGGCTTGCTTACTGTGGTACCTTTTCTCAGAATGCATTTACATCAAGTACTTCAAACAGCAAGCTGGGTGATATATTTAGGGGGACAGCTTGTACAGAATAAGCTTTAATGGTTAATTTTTATATAGCTTTATAAGTGAAAGGGACTTAAAGCTACTAGCAGTAGAGATCACAAGACCTTATGTGGTCTTTTCTTCTCTAGATGCATGAGAGATTTACGCGCCTAAGTCCCATAAGAGTTAATGGGAGTTACGCATGTAAATCTCCTGCACAGTGAGATAATAGGCCCTTTTATGTATCGATAAGATGGATTCTTACTAAACATTCAAAATGAGCCTGGGTGCAAATTTTATGCTCCCTATTAATACTTTATTAGCAAATATTTATAAAACAGGCAGAAGATGTAGGGCCCCTAGGAATGGTCTCGATCACGGTCCCATTGACGTTACTAGCAAAACTCTCATTGACGTCCACAGAGCAGGATTGGGCCCAAAATCCGCATTGTCTCCTCTGTTTGTACCTTTCCCTGCTCTACATCTGCTGTTGATTACAACATAAACCTGACTGTGACAGGATATTGCATAGGCCAAATTACTTTTCACCTCTTTACAAACTCTTGTGGCTAAGGACCTCACAGCATGAGGACTGGAAAAGAAGGAAACCATAGAGGAGACAGCTGGTACCAATGCGCTATATCCTTCTTTCATGGTTACACTCACTTTTAGCCCTACTGTCAGGTTGCTCAGGAGAGATAACCATCTCGAGGTATAATGGGACTGAAACTACAGTTCTGGAGCCTTAGAATTCCACCTGTTCTGAGGGAAGAGAGTGCTTTTTATACAGGAACCCGTGGTGTTCAATGGAAGTATCCTACAGGGTAGGCAATTCTCTCCAGGACCATACTCAGAGTCTATCCAAGGAACAATACTTGTTCAGTCTTCAATTTGAAATAGTCAGGTGTTGGTAGCATTGGACATCTGCTTCTCTTCTGCTTCAGTGTTATGTCCCTCCCTGAGAAAGAAAACAGACTTTGCCTCACATAAATAAGATCTTTGAATTTCTCTTCATTGGTAGATATACATATATCTATATTAAAAATGTTAAAGATTGGTATCTGCAAGCCATGAGTCTGAATGAGATGTTATCCTATGGTAATGTGTAGCTGGAGATAGCCAGTGCAACAGCACACCAGTACATTGTTCCAGTAACAATTCTTTGATTTATAAGCTACAGCTCTTTTTTTTGCCATCATTGTTTCTTTACATCACTTCTATGCTTCTTGTGATACTGATCTGAGTGAGTTGTGCAAGCTTCCGATTTGCCAGCCCCCTGCTCCCAGGCCTGCTACAGCACTATTCAAATAATTTAGTACATTAGACTATCAGATTAAATCCGAGGGTTTCTACCAGTGGTGGAATCGGGAAACCTATTGTTTTTTTGATTATCATATCATCAGCCCCAACTGATACTAGTATGCTCAAGGAAAACATACTTCAGTTACAGTTGATTTTCAGATTCCAGAATGGTGCTGCAAAGTCTATGCATGCCTAATTATATTTTATGTGAGGCTGTGCAATACAGAATGTATGCTGCAGCAATCAGTGAGTTAACAGTATCAATCAATTTGTAAACAGATGAAGTCACTCATTCCCAAACTGGTTTTCCAAAAACAATTACTAAATTACAATAGAAAAAAATTGTACAGTTACTGTATTTGTGTGCTGTGTTACAATCAACATACCAGGGAAACAAAACAATTTAATGCAGAAAAATCATCATTCATCTACATTATAATTGCTTCTTTTTCACATCTACAGGGCGGTTAATTAAAATTGTGATTAAATGCGGTCGCGCTGCCTAAGATGTCTTGCCCAAAACAGGTGGTACAGAATTTAAAAGTAAAAAAAATGTAATTAGCATTGGAAATTGAGAAATTGCCTGTAAGAATCAGTGTTAATTTCAGTCAGTGATGAGGTAATTTATAAATGAATGCAGCGGAGGCTGTGCAAAGGCACAATTGCCTTCCTTCCCATTCTTAGCATTCTCAGCATGCAGGTGAAAATGTTTTCAAAATATTGAGGTAATTTGAAAATCAATCCATGCATTCTGTATCTTTTTTCTCCTGTTTGTAGCGAATACTGAACAAATGCTGCCATAGGTGGCATAATATTATCAGTTTTGCACTTTCTGAAAGCACTACTACTACATATGTCGTGGCATCCGATAGAGTTTAACTACTCAAAATGCCTGGCTAAGATTCTTTACAAAAGCCAAAATGTTGATTGAAGTCCTTAGTGATCCTGAATCTCTTCAAATATATTATGTGTTTAAAATATGCTTTCCCTAAAAAGGCAATAGCAATCCGCGTTGAGTATTAAAACTGATGCTGTAAAACAAAATAGATGCTAATATGACATCAAAATCTTGATTTCTTGGTTACAATTAATGCAATGCACTAGAAAAGTCTCAACGGAACAAATATTTTCTTTAAAAAACTCTTCTTGTAAACTTTATTCAATATTTCATCCCAGAACTATAAAAGAACTGTTAAATAAGTTATCTATACACATATTTTTTTCTTAGATGATCTGTGCTTTTCATAAACTTTGAATGATAAAACCAAAAATGCTCATTTCTAACTAAAGTACGTCCTTCTGGACATAAACAATTAAGCACAAACTTCACAGCAACCAATATGTTACAGGTTAGTGTAACCTCAAATAAATAATTTTTTAAAATTCCAAAATACGTACATATGAATATAAAAATACACAGCACTAAACGATTTGAACAGTCATTGCATTATTGTTGGACTTCAAAACAAACTCTCATTTATAGTTATCCATGTGGATATTTAAAAATAACTTCTGCTTTTGACAATGTTGACCATTTGAATGATGTGCGTGTAGAGTTAGTCTGATTTCCAAACAGCAAAATACAGGTGTTGGTTATCAGGTTGCAATGAAAATAGGTGAAGCTGTGAGATGGCTCTCAAGCATCACACACTTTAATTAAAGAAGGCTAGTCTACACCTATAAGGACTTTGTTACCCATATAATTACATAAGTATTGCAAATCATTTTATTAGTCTATCTCCAATAGTTAACTTTTCTCAGAGAAACTTATTTTTCTTTTTGGTAAGCCCTGTGAACCTGTGCATTTTAGAGCATATTTTGCTGCCTGTTTCAGTTGCTAGGCCTTTGCCTCCACATGGTAATTAGTACTGTGAATGGACAGGTACAGGTCAGAGAATATTGACTTCTTTAACAATATAGTTTAGTATTGAGAAAATGTTCTGGTTAGGGTACAGGACTGCGAGTCAGGAGACCTGGATTCTAGTCTTAGTTCTGCTGAAGATTCTCTGGGCCTGGTCTGATCTCCCCTCCACCAGTGTATAGTCAGTGGAATTATACCACTGTGTAGCTACAGAAGACAAGATCAGAATCAAGAGCCATGTATGCTGTCAGGCATGTCAGTTAACCTTTCTGTGCTTGTTTTCCTGTACCTTATTGGTACAGCATCATGGGGACATAATCTTTACCTCCTTCAAATGGTTTTTGTAAGGTTTAGTATTTACAAAGCACTTTGAGATCCTTAGTAGCTGCAGAAATATTATTATTATGGTTTCATGATAAACTAATCAGATGCAATGGAAATTGACTAAGCAAATTATGAATATATGTATCAAATAATCAGATTCTTACACTTTGTTATATACCTGATTATTCTAATTTAGACCACAACTTAGCTTTTAAATAACTACTATTCTTACCATTGAATGGGCAGAAGTTAGCAATAATCACTGAAGTAATGATGATTATTGACTGGAAGGTATTTTAAAATGTGAGCTCTGTTATATAGAGTTTAGAAAGCAGCTGCATAGAAGCATTTGAATCTCATTTCAATTTAGGAACAGTAAGGATAAGTTGAAACCTAAAAGAATACACATATGTCCAAATCCTGGTCCCATTGAAGAAAATGGGAGTTTTACCATTAACTTCAGTGGGACCCAGATTTGGGTCATAAAAGGTTGATCTGGTGCCAATTTATAGCAATGGAAATATTTGGTCAGGCTTAATGTAGACATTTGCTCAAGTTTTTGGTTTTCTCTTCAATATCATCTAAACCCGAAAGAAGACAAGGGACCAGATCTTGCTCCGTTTATGTTAGGCCCTTTGAATTTTGTGGGCCCACTTCCATGGGTAAGGACTAGTAACATAAGAAATGTGAGCAAGATTTGGCCCAAGATAAATGATGCTTACCACTTTGTAAACTAAGCTATGAAACTTTTAGTGTTATAGCGATCTGGTGAAAGAAAAGTAGCTTTGTATATTCCTGAAATCTAAAGTAAACTGAAATGTTTCCACATTACATGTCAGATTTCAATCATCTTTCAAAACAACCAAGCTTCTTCATTTAATTAATTACAGCATCTTGGTCCTTGGGAAGAACCAAATGAAAATATCTTCTTTGCAACTATCTGAGCTTTTTTCAAGTTTCACTCTTCCACCTCCCAAGAATCCTCAGACTTCACTATTCTGCACACTGCCTTATCTTTGCTGTCCTATGACAAGCCCCAAAGCCTCGAACATTTCATAATGACTATGTGACAAATTGTTGTGCTTTTATTCATGCTGGACATCTTTGCCAGGATTGCTTGTTGTGTTTTCTATTTGGCTGTGTCATGGGACCAAAGGTGGCTGCTTTTGTACAGCATGTCAAATCTGGTTAACATGCAGCCATTTATCTTTAAAACCACTCCTGAACAATGGCAGTGGTGCACTGGGCCACTTGTACAGGGCTGTGAGCAAAAAACATTTTTTTAGTGCCATCCTTTCTGTATGTATGCATGCATGCACCTCACTTTGAGGCATTCTGGTGAACAGGTCATGCAGCAGACAAGATGTTTCATAATTTTGGGAATCTTTTAGAGACAAATTGTACAGTGCAAGTGTAGTGTAACTGAACTGCGGGATGCCCAGTGAAGTGTAGAAAATCAGATACAACACAGCCTGAAAGAATGAAACAAGAATTCATATCTATGTATATTCACAATATTTTATAAAGAATTCATATAAAGAGGAATACACATTTATTTTCTGTTTTTCTGTTTATATGTTGTGATTATATAAAAGTGTGTATATTTAAATGTGTTTGTATCTGCATATCTACATATGCATGTAAGTAGGATCTCAAAGGAATAAGAAAATTTTACTGTGTGTAGTGCATGGCATGTGTACCAGTTGGTGTGTGTGTGTGTGTGTGTAGATGATGGAGAGACATTTATTGTGATAAAAATACCAAGCTTTTTACACTCTATATAAAAAGCTATGCAGCAAAGTTTGTAGCTCTGGTCACTTTCCAGATATTCAAGTCACACAGAAACATTTCTGGTGACAATCACTTCCTAGTAAATAAAGAAATAATTATCAAACGAAAAGACTGGTAGAGAACTTGAAAAGTCTCATTTTCTATAAGAGAAATGAGAACTAACTATACAAGTAGCAATTCCTTGTTGCAGTTGGAACATTTAAGATAGCAGAACTCTGTTTTTTTAATGATTTGCTGTGTTGTGTAATAATTAAACATATAGTGCAGTGAGGTTACTTGAAGGAACAGGAATACTATGTATGGTTTTTGAGTAAAGGACCGAGGAGTTTGCCTTTCACTTTGAAAACAATCCCTAATATCAGGAAAATGCTCTGTTTGTTTATGCGTACATAATGCAAGTTTGTCCGCCTGGGAACTGCAGCAAATGGGAGAAGTATGCATGGATTTCACAGGTAACAGGATTACGTGGGCACATAATTGATCCATTTGGAGAAAAAAATGACAGTGCTCTAAAGATGCCTAGGCTTTGGAGATGGAGTTTATGAAACAGGCATTTGTAAATTCTAAAGAATCAATATGTCAATTTTATTACATCTCAGGACCAGCTGGGCATTAAAGGAACAGTAGCCTTTTAAAAATTGCAGCTGTGTATTCCTGCATTGTGTACATTTCTTAAAAGGCTTAGAATTTTATAAAATGTACTTTGCTTAGAGATTTGCACCTTTTCAAGGACTGGTGTACATTGACAAAAAAGACAGAAAACATTATGTTGTGCCAGTTTTCCTCTTACAGAAATAGCTGGTTAAAACTGCTAAACCTGCAATTATATTATATACCGATCTCATTAATAGTTACATACAAAGAAGGAGAACAATGACTGCTCATATCCAAAATACTGAAAACACTGCGGAGCCATTAGAATGCATACCTGTAATTCAAGCCAAGATTTCATCACAGGCTGATAATTCAGTAAGTCAGTGTCAGAGACCTGAAAGTTCATATTAGAGATTTCTCATTAAATTTGGCCTGTGTCATTGCAAATCTTTGTTGTTGTTGCAATGCCTTTTCTCTCCCAGGGATTTCACTGTCTTCAATTGTTTTGATTTTAAAATACATAGAGACTACAAAGAAATTCAGTATTAAAAATATGTAGATATGCTGAATAGGGTTTGGGTTTATGATGGAAGGTTAATCCTTGCAGGTTGAAAAAGCAACCCACAATGGGCTATAGACCCGGACACTGCATTCTGATCAGCATTATTAGCCACTGGAGGTTACATTTTAAGCCCAATGGGCAACAAGTTATTCTATGTAAAATGTAAATTCTATTAGGACACTTGGTTCAGGTCACATATTAGTAATAGCAGACCAGAAGCTTCCAGACTTCAGTATGTTTTCTATTGTCTTCTTCCACACTTAGCTACCTGTTGATGTTGTTATGGATCTGAAACCTTTAGATTACTGTTCAACTCCAAATGCTGAACGTACAGCCACATTTGCAAAAGCAGCCACTGATTCTGGATGTCTCAGTGGTTTGGTGCTAGCAGGAGCTGCAGGTGCTCAGTACTTCTGAAAATCAGGTTCTAACCTTCTTTAGTTGGACAACCAAAAATTAAGGCAACCACAATCAGTGGCCACTTTTGAAACTCTTGGCCTGAAGACCTTCTCTGATTCTTCCCTGGGCCTATGCCTACATCCTCAGACCTTGTGGGCCCTCTCTGGCCCTAACTAGTGCTCTCCTAGCTCTTCCTGGCTGCTTTCCTTTTCCTTTTGGCCCATTGAAATATTCTCCAGGTTCAGTCCAGCTGCACCCATAGGCTCTCTAATGTTCCCCAACTATTTCAGCTACTCCATTCTTCTTCCTAATACACTTCTCTTCCTTCCGTCATTCTCAGTCTTTTCTGCAACTCCTTTGACAATTCTGAACACTCACCTAACCTTCTCCCATACTCTGCACTCTGTCTCTCAGATTCCCATTTCCTCTCCCATGGCTGAAGCTTGGGGACTGCAGACTTTTGACAAGATCTCTACTTTGGTTTCAGAAACAGTAATAAAGTTGCTTTGACGTTCAGTACACACTGCAATTCTTAACTGTGTAAATCTGTTGGTTATTAGAACAAGCTAAAACATATCACTTGTCCATGTTTGAACACATCATAAGTAGAGTCACAATATGAGGATATAATATATAAAACAGGTAGGGTGCCAGTGATATATCTGTACTATAGCCCCGCCTCTCCTGAAGAACAGTAAAATATGCATTATGCTGTAAAATAAAAATGTCTAGGTTACCCAAAAAAAGTATGGAAGAGCACACGCAAACATGACAAGCCAGTTAGTCACTTTTTATGGTCATACAGTAGGCATGTAGTAAAACTTCATTTCAGCCCATTTTCTCAAGTCTTCATCAGCTAAGGAACACAGGAAAAAAGAGACTCAGAATGTTTTCATAGAAATTTGTGTCAGCAGAGAAAATGAGGATGACATTTTGTCACGCACACACATCATGAAACACACACCAAAAAGAGACACGTAAATAGACTAGACTGAAACTTACAGAATAGCAGGAAATTCAGAGATGAGGCTTCCCTGTTCAATGCACAGGTCGTGTCTGTGTGTTTAGCTAGAACCTATATGGCATGCAAATTTACTAGCTTGGCCCAATATCCTGTGGCTCAAAAGTGAGAAAAGCTTTAACTTTATATTTCCTACTAGTAATTTGTACGCCAAAGCGACGAGAGTCTGAAGATCTCAGACCATTCCCCATATTGTTTGGGGAGTATTAGACCTAGATGAGAAAACTGAGGTACAAAGAGGTTACGTAACTTGGCAAAGGCCAAACAGCAAGTTAGCAACAGAGTCAGAGACTACAAACCAGGGACCAGATTCTGATCTCATTCACACCAATGAAAATCTAGAGTCACTACACTGACAGCTTTAACATTCTGACAGCTCTTTGAGTCTGGTTTTAAGAGAAAAGCAAAGCTCTAGAAAGATAAGGTGAAAAAATGGAAAAACAAAACCTGTCATTGATCTGATTCATAGTTCTTCCATTGAGATTATAACAGCTTCTTCAGAGACTTTTATAATCTCTATGGAAGTGCAAGAGGCACTGCCAATATCTGCAGATCATTGGCATGATAGACCATAACAGCTTCTTCAGAGCCGTTACGGTCTATCGTGTCAATGCGTACTTAGGGAGTCCTCAATGCATGGATCATTGACATGGTACTACATAACGGCTCCTTAGAAGCCATTACTGGGTATCAAGTCAATGCATACTTAGGGAGCCTTTAATGCATGGACCCACTTAAGCTGACTTGCTCTGAATACTAAAAATCCTTAGGAAAATTAGTTACTGCATATGTCATTTGGGGAGCTTATTAATACCCAAATATAAGAGTGCATCTTGTGGACTATGTGCATGAACATTTTTATTTAAGAGGAAAGCCTATCTGAAACTAGTGTGAGAGAGCATCTGAAAACCATGAGCTTCTCATTTTTCCCATCCAGGGACCTCATTTTATTTAATAAAATATTTTTAAAAAATTCACTACCAGCCTGAGAAAGTGAAGCCAAGATTCAGTCCAGAACAAATTTTTACGGCTAGAAAGTCTTGAAAATAAGGGATTGTAATGGAAATGCTGACAAACTCTTAACTATAAAGCAACAGTGCTGTATATTGTACCACCATCGTAACTTTACTGTACATAACAAAATACCAAGTATTTATGATGATCTCTGCAAGATGTTTCATTCTCTTTCTGTGTCAAGCTTGAAAGAAATACCATCTTGAACAGCAAAGGCTTTACAATGTTAAATATCATGTCATCCAGTCAGGTGTTTATCTAGATTTTTTGACCCATTCCCTGGGGACTGTTGAACAAGACTTCCCAAATTGTTGCACTGCCTCTTCCTTAATTTGTAAATGAACACCCCATCATTTTTATTCCTGCAAAAGAGATTTCGCTGCACTGAGTTGAAAATGGTTTGAGTTTGCTGTTGTTGATATTTTTCTTTTGTGTTCTGCTTGCTGACTGACATCTGCTATCATGCTAAGCAGGTGTTCCTATGTAAACGAACGTGCCCTGTTTGTGTTTCGCCATCCTCGCTACTGCGCACCCAAATGAGCAGCGTGATTAAGAATCCTGTAAATTTTTGAAAGGAAACGGATGGCTGCCCTACTAGAACATAATTACACCGTTCCAACATCCGCAGCTCACTGCTGCAGCCGAGTTGGAGAACAGCAGAAATTAATAATATATAATAGCATCATTCTCGTAATTTATAAATGAAATAAAGTAGAGAGGAGATTCTGCTGATATGCATTTTCTTCTTAATTCTAAAAGACAAAGTATAGATTAGAATTTTACTGGGGTGAAACCTGGCCAGCAATATCACACTAGTTGCAAGTATAGGACCTGATTCATGATAGGGATTTTGCTTAGGGAAAAGAGCTAATATCTTTTATTAGATGAGAGTAAAAAACTGAGTACACAAAGACCTTTAAAGCCCCTGATGAAGAGGATGTAGGAAATCTCTAAAGAGTGTATACCTCGGTTTTGGCTCAACTCATTTGAAGGTACTGCAGCAAGACTTTGCTGCGTGTTGCATTTTTTTCCCTTTTACTGAATTAACACCCTGTCACAGGCCAACCCCTGGGAGAGAAGAGAGGCTTGGTCAGTTAAAGATGTTGTCTAATATCGTATTTTTGTTAAAAAACAGTGATGTTTTCAAAAACAATATTTTGAGCTCCATAAATGTGCCAAAGGGAGCAACGCTGCATATCACCGCTGAAGTCAGTCCCCACAGTTAGTGCTTTAATTATGCCTCTTAGCCCAGCTGAAGAAATGATACCTTTCTGAAGAAGAAAATATATTATTTGTAAAGAGTAATCAATCTTCTTTTTTTTCCCCATTACATATGAACATCCAAGTCAGTTAAACAGTTTTTATTTTTCTTTCCTGGTTACCCTTCAACAGTTACCAGGGACACAGCCCAACCGATATGTACTTTCACTGGGAGAAACTCAGCTGGGAGAATTATCAAGAGAACCACAATAATATTGACTTATTGGTTATTGAGGCAAATTTTATATGTTGTGCCACTGCTTACCTCTAAAGAATGACAACAAAGTGGAGGCAGATTCCCCTAGTTTATTTAAGCCAGTGAATGTGAAATGTATTGTGATTCAAAAGAAATGTGTGTCTTTTAAACTAGTTTATTAATTTAAGAGGTATTCATTTAAAGGGCCTCCTGTGTATTATCACGTGTTTAGGTTTAGTTCCAAGAAAATGTATTCATTTAACAGATTTATTTCATTAACAGGTATTTATTTAAGTGGGTTCCACTGTACTTAAATCTTTGAACAATTTCCATTACTTCCTCAGCTCACTTGCTTCAATTTTAATAAGCCTATAAGATGCCTAGGGTCTTATTGAGGGTTCGGTTTGATCAATATGGTTAAATTAAAATAGTGCAAAATATAAGCAAATGTACACTAATAACTCAGTGAAAAACGTGGCATGTACTAAACATCGATTGGTGTTCCACGGACATTAATTTGTTGTTTTGAGGACACTAATACTGCCTAGAAACTGCATCTACCTTTAGACACATCCATACAATCTGGATACTAACAGACCATATTCTTTCCAGTTATGCCTGTGCAGCCCGTTGACTTTCACGACACTGCACAGATTTGAAGGGAAAATTTGCGTAGGTGTTATGTAGGGTGACCAGATAGCAAATGTAAAAAATCGGGATGGGGGTGAGAGCTAATAGGTGCCATTATAAGAAAAAGCCCCCAAAATCGGGACTGCCCCTATAAAATCGGGACATTTGGTCACCCTAGTGTTATGTCACATGTAACCTGATCTATAAACCCCATTCACATGAGTAGTCTTATGGGGTCACATTCTGCCACTCCTACTCCAAATGAGTGACATCTTATTCCACATTAGGACTATTCATGGAGTAATGTACTACTCAACATGAGTAAAGGAAGCAATATTAGGACCACTGGGATTATTCACATGAGTAAGGACTACTTGCATATTTCATCTGACCTCACTGGAAGTTTAGGGTCGCAGAATGAAGCCTACGTATGTATTTTACATACAAACACAAACACATGCACTTAGAAGGTGTTTGTGTACAGAAGTAGAGATTTATTTTTGCTGTACTATAATACCATGATATTATTCTTAGTGCTACCCAATAAAAGATTAATGTTAAGCCCCACCTAGTATTAAGTTGCTTTTGGTAACGCTAGCATCTGAGTCCTTCCACACAAGAAGAAAACACCTTTTTTATTTAACTAAATGTACCCTTAACTGTAGTCACTGACACCACTCCATTGCAGTTTTATTTTTCAACATCCCTGCTTGCTATTTTAGTTTTTGGATTTCTGTGGATTTCTGAACAAGCATAGAGTAAATAAAACTGATGCTAGCACAATATATTTTAAAATCTGCATGACATATAATAGGTTCAAATCCAATATCTGTGTACAACACTATTGCAGATTTTAATATTTTTTTTTCCTCTTCAAAGCAAATGATGCTTTGCTTTTTACATATGCTAAACATAATTTGCAGGTCTTTTTCTTTCTCTTTTTTTCTTGCTCTTTCTTGGTTAGCAAAGGTTTGAGATGATCATACTTTAGCATTCAAATGTCTTCAGGAGACAGTTTCTGATGCTTTCTAAATATACAATGACTTCTCAGCAATCATACTTTTATATAATTGAAAATGGTTTCTGATATCTTTTTCAGCTTTGGGGCAGTTGTTGCCCCTCCTCCCCTTACCTGTTGTGTGATTTTTCTGACTATCTTTAATCTCCTTGGTAAGTGATATGCACTGTAACTACCCTGCCTTTTCTTGATATCATCTCTTCCTACATGGCCAAAAAAAATTCATATAAGCAGAAGCTCATCTTATCAAAGGTAAATCAGCAGTAAGAAAGAAAGAAAGAAAGAAAGAAAGAAAGAAAGAAAGAGGAGCTGAGATAAAAAAATGTATATCTTGAAAGCAAATGCAGTCACATTTGGGACAAGTAAATTCTGTGAAGATGAAGTCAAATATGAAAAGCATTTCTCTAGTTTAAACTGACCGAATAGAGTTATAAACAGCAGAAATATTTGAAGTTCCCTTTTTAAATTAAAGCTGGAGCTTTAACTTCTTAACCTTCAACATGACAAGTACAACACACTGTGCAAAAACAATTTTTAAGTCTTCTTAACAAACATCTGAAGTAAGTAGGCCAAGTTCAGAAGAACTGACTTTTCATTTGTGGCTATGCCAAGAAAAATGCTTAGTTTTTTTGTTTAATTTTGGTGCGTGACAATCTTGATTTTTTCCAGTGTTTTGCATGTTTAGAGTTTTTAATATCAAAGGTATTGCTCTCTGTAAACAAGTGTAAGTTTACCGAGGCAGCTTCACTTACACTCTTCCCTTGTAATCAGATGTGAAAATTACACCCTCCCTTTTGGATACATGATAATTACACATTTCAACATACAAAGAATTGTCTCTGTTTCAGTTGTTGGAATGAAAAAGCCAAGGCATTCAGGAAAATATATTATTATATTAAAGATCATTGCCATCGCTGTTTTTGGTAACAGTGAAGTTTGTAATCAAAACTATGATCAAGATAGTTTGGGATTTAAATATATATATATGCGCACAAGAGAAAGAGCAGGCATAGTCCAAATTAAAATTAAAAAGATATATAAGCAAGGAGGGTGAAATTTAGCCCTGTGCTGTGGACCAGTACAAGGCCTATGCACTATTTAAATCTCATTTAAGCCTTATTTTGAGGGTGAATTTCACCCTGAAAGCATAATTTATGGAAAGCTTTAAAAATGTTTTCCAGCCTTTGTCACATTTTTGTCCTCTTTCTTTCTCCTGTTTTACTTACCTATGGACCTCGTCCTGCATTTCTTGTGCACCCATTGATTTCAACATGAGTATGAGGTGAGTAAGGAATGCAGAATCAGGCACTTCTGTGAAAGAGCTGTGGGGAAAAAATTACACATGAAAGTTGTACTTTGACAGTTTCATGACCAGGCCAAATATATAAACTGGTGTCCAGCGCAATTTTGCAAAAATGTCCCTTAAGGACATTTTTTGCCAGAATCAACTGTTTATTTAATTTAAAAAGCCTAAAGTTTTGCATCACATTAGAGGCAGAGTTGACTAAAGTCAAAGTTTAACATCAGCTGGCTGCATTACCTTTACTGTAAAAGTGGGGCTTACTCAGAAGGGGGCGATAAAAAAGTTAGTATGGGGAAAATAAAAATCTCATCTGCTTTGTAAATAGATTAGGCAAACATCGTTTATGATATATAATGAGGATAATGTAGCTTAGTATCATTTATTTATAGTCCTCCCAAAGCACTCCTCTAAAGTAAAATACATATTATAGATATAACTATCCCTACTTTATATAGGGATCATTTAATCCACCTTTGAAATGCAGCCACCTCTGAGATAGAACATGGCAGCTCTACTCTGCAGTGCTATGGAACAGTTAAGGACAGGAAGTGAATATGAATATTTGATCCAATGGATTCTTCAGAAAAAATTAGAAAACTAGCTACCTGAGTTGGAGTTTCACTAGGACAACAGAGTTAACACCCTTATTACTAGAAAAATATTCAGGGGTCTTTAATAATCCAAAAGACCTTAAATCTCATTGTTCATCCAAAAGATAGCACCTACAGCATCATGCTGCCTTCCAAACACCATGCTGGCTGATTGGTTCAGTATTGAGTCAGAGGGAAGAGTGCCATTTCCTGAATTGCCAGCACTACTTCTATTTATTTTAGAGATATTAGGAAGATTTTTTTTCCCTTTTATGGGTAGAAAGAAAAGGATGGGAAGGTGCTAGGGTGGTAGATCTGGGCTATAGGCAATGAATATTACAATGCTATTATATGATCTAACATCAAATTTCCTCACTGACTTCTCTCCGAAAATCACCTTGGAAGGATGGAGAAATCCATCTTATCTAACTGGACAATGCACTTCCTTGGTAGGGAGAGAGATCTTTCAGGGGAATGCAACTACAGAGGCAGGAGGGACCATGTAGGCCACGAGTCAGGAAGCCAAAACATCAGCGAGAGAAGCTGCAGTGAATTCAGTGAGGAAGTGGGGATTGGAGTCATCAAAGAGAGAAGCTGCAGACTGCAGCGGTAGTAGGGAGACTAGGGAGTGGAACCACACAGGAGATGGAGGCTGCAGGGGAAGCAGGAAGCAAAGGAGGGAGAGGGATGGAACTGACAAGGAGAATGACGTGGAATTAGGGAGAGAGTAATAACTGGGATGAAGTCTGAGGAGGAAGCAGGGAGAGAGTGGCCAGAGGGCTTGTTGGGGAAGAAGAGCCCGCACAAAGAGAAGGAAGTAGACTCATTGAAGAGAGATACTACAGAGTTAGTGAGAAGACAGGGGAAAGGAAGCAAAAAAGAGAGAAGCTGCAGAGGAAGCAGGAAGCAAACTCATTGGCCAGAGGAAGTGGGAGGACCAGGAAGGGAACTAGAAAGGTGAGAGGTGGCAGAGGGAGCAAGGAGTGAGTGATCAGAGAGGGAAGAAATTAAGAGAAAGCATGGGAAGTGTGCCTTTAGTCCACATTTCCATATTAAATTATTATCTCACAATGTAGTGAGTGAACAGCAAGTGAATACTCTCTGACCTGTGTGGCACATGGTTTTAGGACTTCAGGAGTGTTTTCTCTTGTGTGAGTGCATGTATGTATGATGCTGTCGTTAAAGTTGCAGCTGCAGTTCCATTATTTTAAGGGTTTACCTTCTCCATTTATATTAAACAGGCTCATGATAGAGAGAACATATCCCCAAATCTATATGGAGGAGATAGGGCCTGATTCTGATCTCACACTGATGTAAATCAAGAGTAGTGCCATTTAAGTCAACACCGTTGTACTCATAAGAAGAGAATTAGGACTCTGTCCTGTAAAATAGAAATTTCCCTAGGCTAAAATGTGATAGTACTGGTCTCAGCACAGAGGTTACTTTTTTATTTCTTCTTCCAAATTTGAAAAAGACCAGTTTGCTTATAATCAGGTTATAGAATTACAAAGTTAACATAAGTCCTGGTTTCAGATGCTCTTTTGCACACATATCACTCAACCAAAAATTGAATGTGTCAACAATTGAGATGTTGACCTTTGATATCAGCTATTGCACATGTTCAGTGAGTATTTTTAAAACAAATTTCATGATGATTTTTAATATGTTACTGTTTGTTTGGGCAAATAATGCCTGTTTTAAAAACAAGTATAAATACACATTTCCCTGGTAGACTAGAATAAGTCCAGAGCTAATGGCCTGATCTAATTCAATTAAAATCATTTTACAAATGCATGCAATGGGCCAAATTCTGCCCTTGGACAGCCTCACTGAAGTCAGTGGCCCAATATGTCTGCCTAAATCTGAGTTTACTCTTCATATTTCAGTTACTGCAAAGGAGTAGCTTCAGTCCCTTTGGTAAATAATATTTTGCAGATCCATCCATCAGAGATAGTTTTAAAAAAAGCAAAACATAGGGCCTTGTTCTGTGCTGACTGCCAATGAAGTCAATGGAGGCAGCAAAGGGTGGAAGTCAGTGTAGAATCTGCTCTCCTAAGAAAGAGTTGAACACTGTTCAAATAACGTGAAAGTTGGGACTCAAACTGACCAAAGCAAGTTATTCTGAGCTAGAAGCGGCACTTCATCCCTGACTAGCACTGTTATAAATAAGATGATCCTTGCCATCAGTTAATGATATTCCATTATTATCATTAACTCCCTGCTCCTTTTCTTTATTATTTGATCAATTTTTTTCTGTGCGTATCTCAAATTAATTTTTTGTACCCACTTGGCATAGACAGATGATTTTGTCTTTGGACCAAATTCTGTGCTGATGGCAGTGGGAGTTTTGCCTGAATAAAGAGGGCAGGATTTAGCCCAAGGCATGCAAAGATCTATTGATTTCAGAGGCACTGCATCGCAAAGTAGAACTGTGTGGGCAAAAAGAAACATTCTTGTCAGCTCTAAAGCATACTGTGGACAGAGCTATCAAGTCATGGTAAAGTGTTTTAGGAAAGTTGTCGTTCTGCAAAACCTCTGTTGGTTCTAAATCACGCTGTTGCTCTTCTTCTGGCTTCCGAGCATTAGGAAAAAAGTTCTTTCTTTACTTTTGCTGCTACGTGCAGAGGTGAGATTTCGCTGACTTCAGCTTTGCAGAGAGTCTTGGGTGCTCTGCTAATGTGCATATTGATGTACCTTGTAGCCTCCAAGATGATGAAAGAGCATATTGCTTATTTCCACAACAACGAAGTGAAGAGAAATGTTACAACCAGCCTCTTGTTCTACCTGGGAAAACTCTCCCCAGGTGAGAGAGCTAAGGAACATGTGATTTTTGCAATATGAACGTAAAATGAATAAATAAATATGACACAAATAAAGTTTTTAGCTGGGGCAATAATACCTTTTCCACTAGCACACAGATATGATATAGCTTTAATTTGAATTCATCTTGTCCACTGTGGCTAAAAGATGGAGGTGCTATTATGAAACCTTTTTTGAATTTGCTTTATTCACTGTTTACTATGCTGGGCTGACATGATATGATTTGTGCATTGCGGGGTCACAACAAGCTACTTGCAGGACAATTTGCTGAATCAAGAGGGTGATTGTGTCTGGTGCCAGTCAGTCGCAATTAGGGCCAGGATCAGGGAGGCCCAGAGCTTGTGTATCGTCTTGGGCAAGCTTCATAGAAATCAGCTCACCTGAAACTAATTGTCACAACAGAGACCTTATGCAAATGAGCCCTAGGGTTAGCGTGGGAAAAGAAAAACTGTCGCAAAGATAGGTGACCTGCTGAGCAGGGGGTCTGTTGCTGGGGAAATCTTTGTTCAATGAGTTAAAAAAATGTTCTCATTGTTCAAAATCCAAGAAAACGTAGCAGATACTTTCACTAAGAAAGCGTGGCGAGCACACTCATCTGAAAGTCCAATAAAGTGGCAGCCAGCTTTTGAGCCTGTAATAAATTGGAAGTCTTTATTCTTTATTCAGGCTGCAGCAGGAAAATGATTTTCCTTTGGAAAGGGGCTTTTAAAGTTTAGATACTTGCAGTTAGCCAATGTTTAAAACTTAACTGCCTGTCAAATTTTTTGCCTGTCTGAAACTTAACTGTCAGTCAAATCTTTTGCCTGTCTAACCTGTTGGAATTCAGAAGATTTTCCGTACCTGAAATTTTAGCAACTTATTTGTAAACAAAAAATAGATGTAAATCTACTTTTCTGTATCTGAAAGTTCTTATTTTATAAACATGAGCTGTTTGGTTTCTGAGGCCATTTGATTTCAAAGTTAGAAACATAAGGAACTTCTTGCATTGGGAGAGCAAATCAGTGAATATATTCTCCCTTCTTTAAAACCCTTCTGGGTTGTTTCTTTAGAACTTAGAACATCTTGTATCTTGTATATTCTAAAATGGCTAATGAGAACGAGATGGGGAGGTTAGAATGTTGGAAAGAACACAATGAATTAGGAACATTTAATGACATGCTCCTTGACATTTGAATGTGAAAGCTACTATTTCTGACATGCTCTCCCTACCTCTTTT
Organism: Chelonia mydas; assembly: GCF_015237465.2. Lineage (NCBI taxonomy): Eukaryota > Metazoa > Chordata > Testudines > Cheloniidae > Chelonia > Chelonia mydas. Next base: position 23,647,182 of record NC_051251.2, on the reverse strand, counting down.
TCCCCCTCCCTATTCTCCTCTACCTCCAACACAGGCACAGAAGGGCATAATTTTTAGAAAACACGTTACACAAAATATTTCTTGTTCACATCTTCCTGTTTAACAGTTTTTATGGGGGTTGCTCAACACAGCTTAAAATTGAAACACCACCTATATAATACAGTGGAGAACTGATTATTTATATTGTAGTTTATGACAGGTTTCAGAGAAGCAGCCGTGTTAGTCTGTATTCGCAAAAAGAAAAGGACGACTTAGTCTCTAAGGTGCCACAAGTCCTCCTTTTCTTATTGTAGTTTATGCTGTCAATAGCAAATTCAAAAGAAAGGGACATATTTATGCAATAGACTCAAATGATGAAATGCAAATATCCTATGAACTCATACAATTCTAGGCAGCTAGGGTATTTTTGCATGTAATACTTTTTCAAAGGGTAGGGGGAGTGAAGGCAGTAAAAAATTGCAGAAACAAGAGTTACTTTGCACTATCATTGAATGCAAAAGAATAGTTATTTTGTCTGGCTAATGACTAGATCTGTACTTTCATTGTGGTTACTTTAAAGGGCTGAAACTCGGATGTGTATCCGATCAGCAAGTTCTGAAATTAACTTCCTAGCACCAAACAGCATGAAATAAGGATGGCTTAAAAGTAGTGCAGCTTAATCACCAACTTTTTTTTTCTCTCTTTTGTCCCTTTACCACTGTCTGAAATAATTTCCACAAATAGGAGACATTTCACAGTGGGTATGAAGCGCTCAGCTTTCACTCATCAAACTTTAATCGGAACTGCATTTTAGTTTTTGAATAAAGAACACTTAAAAAATTTAGATGCAAATTATTTTGCATTATTCATGCTCTAAGTGTCCTTGTAGATTTAAACACTTCTGAGGCCACCTTGATTCAAGTAATTACCTAGGCCCTCACTGCTCCATCATGAATAAGGTATTTTGTACAAGTAAAGTATGCACCCGATGAGCTTTTAAAGTGGCTTTACACTGAACTTGTGTATTGCTTCTTGTGCATGAGTGATTCGAACATGCGTCGCAATCTGTCTCAGGTGGGAAATCCTGGCAGAGCATCCATGAGTGACGGAATGAAGCTTAAGAGTCTCAACACACACTATTTCTTTGTCTTCTCTTAAGAATCTTCAAGTGATTCTCTTGCTTGAGTCTTGTGGCTTGTGTTAAAAACCTAAGGAAGCAATAGTGTCTAGCAGGGAAAGAAATGACAGTTATTTTTAACTTAACTCTTTGCCTCCCATACTTGTGCCCATTCTCCTGCTGCCTGAGCTCAGTCACTTAAGGCTTTCACATAAGATTGTACAAGTCTTTCTACTTTTACATTGTAGATTGTACATCTGCCTCCCCATCTGTCTGCCTAGCCTCTCTCACATACCAGAGCAAGGTACCACCTGAACGGTATTTTTCACACAATAGAACTGGCTGAGTACTAAGCACAGCAGCTGAAGCCTGTCTACAGCAGAAATAGCTGTTTGAGGGAAAGGTAAATACAGAGAGAGAGAGAGAGAGAGAGAGAGCAAGTAAGCAAAATGCGCTTGCAAGAGTTAAATATAATTGGCTGGACCTTGTAGTTGGCGTTTGTTATAAAGTGCCCGTGTTTTTTTTCTTTTCCAGCTACATTGCTTTGAAGAATTATAGGAATTTTATGATGTGCGATTGGAGTACCACTGGCAGAGATTACAGTAAAGGGGTTAAAGTTGGTTTATGTTAAAAAAAATTATGCAGAAACCAATAAAAATAAACACACTCCAGTAGACTAAACTTGCTGGGCTTTTAGTTTTAGCTTAACAATAGTGGTTTAGATGAAATCCAACATTGCAGCTTTTAGAAAATTAGTTGACACTCGTAGTTGATCATCTTTACTACACAGCAGTATAATTAATATTTAAACATTCTAATAATGTAGCTTGCTTTGCATGCACTTTTCAACTCCACCACAGTATATTTTATCTGGAATAGTGCTAGCATTTTGTAAGGTAATGTCATTTTTTAAAGTTATATTTAAAATAGGATATTGCCTTCACACTCACTGTAGGAGAAAGATCAATAGGACCATAGGCAGGTTTGGTATGTCAGCTTAGGATTAAAACAAGTCTCTACTGCAGACAATAGAAATAGGTAAGAGGCTACCTTATTGCCATCATCATAAAATAAATACACCCAGAGAACAGTGGTTTAAAAAGCTGTCTTTGGTTGTTCGTTTTTCCTTTTGGTATCTGTAATAAGAGGAACTTTTAATATCTAGATGTGGTGAGAAATCAGGCAGTGACCCAGAGATCTGTGAAATACTGAACCTCTGACACTCGCTCATTTAGAGCTAGAGAACATTTAATAAAGAAGCCAGGCAAATACAACATAAAGTATAGAGTTTTCACATGAGTATTGTCTGGGTTAAGACTTATGTCTGCCTAGCAACTTAGTAAATTGGCGAGAAATCATCGACATGGGAAAGGGCCGAGCTAGTTTATTTACATTTGAGAACTTTCTTCCTCTTCCAGTCCCAGGACTGTAGGTGGCAAGGAAAAGTTGTTTCAGGTGCTGCACTCATCAGTATAATCCCTTGGATGAAAGCAAGGTGCCCTTTATTCTTGGTCTTCTTATAATTTGCATAGCAGGAAACAATGTTCTTCTTTTCTGAGCTAATTTGAACCGGCTTCAGTGGCCTAGTCCTGCAGCCCTTTCACATGCATAGCTCTCACTGGTGTGAATTTAGTGTTCATAGCAATGTAGGACTGGGGATTAAGTGGATATTATTTATCAGCAGAGATTTATTTGTTTGTTCCGTTAAAAAAACAGGGACAATGAGCTAAAAACCCATTGCCAAGATCAACCCAGGATTACCTCTTGGAGACCAGCATGCTGTGGGGCATTGGCCAAGCTGAAAAAATGTGTAAAATATTTATAATGAAACACAAAACTACCAAACCCTCAATTCCCCCCCTGGCGGGTTGGAGCAACAAAAAGGCAACCTGGGGATTCCTGTTGCACAGGTAGAATTGCAGTTCCTGGTGTAGGAGGTGTGTTGGGGTGTGGCCACTGGAGCAATTGCTGGCTGGAGTGCTAGCCCTTTGAGGGCCGCTGCAGCTGATGGAACTGCTATTCCACAGGGCCACAGGATTGCAAAGGTGTCTTAAAATTTTGGTGCAGTTGAGGATCTGGCCCTGTGTTTTGTCACATTTCGTTGCAGGCTTGAAACCAGATCCATTTCTCTGAATAACATTAATAAAGTGCACATGTTTTTCAAGCAATAATGTCCTTTCATTAAAACTGTGCATCCATTCAGGGATTTTTATGTTAATTGAAAAATAGCCATTTCCTTAACATGTCAGAAAAAGGAAGATTTCACCAAACAGGAAACATTTTCATGCCAAATGCCACTGAACGAAAATGTTCGCACTGCTCTCGTCCAGTACTAGGACTTCATCCAGCTTCTCTGGACGTCAATGGGAGTTTTTTCATTGACTTCGAAATGAGCAGGAGCAGGCTCGGCTCTTAGAGTTTTTCATGTGCAATGACTGTATGAGTGAGGCCATAGTAGTCACATAGTGTCCCACACTGTCCAAGACTGGGAGGATAGATTGCACATTGCTCAGATCTTTCTGTAATTTATACTATGCATTGTGTTATTTAACTCTGTGAGCAGTCTGGGATACAGTTTTTATGGAAGACATTACTGCATTGTATTGACAGCGGCACATCAGTGCTCCATGCAGGCTGTATATTCATAGGCAGTAATGGGAGTGGGACTAGCAGGAAAACAGATAAACAACAAACATAAAGTACATAATAATTGCTTAAAGTATGACTATAACTTCTAACCCTGCAGTATGGCACAATGCACGCATAACAAACTATGTTTAAAAGCTTCTCCTCTTCATATTTTTTAAGTGAGGAAAAAAGTAATATTTAGAGATTCTTAGATAGAGGCATTTGTGTTTCAGATGTTAACAAACTGCCTCTGATGGTTTTGGTTGGTTTGTTCTTTATCAGGTTTTGTTCAGTTAAGCAGTTGCATGCACCTTGCCCACAAATAACTAAAAGAGTGTGAACTATTTTAAACCTGCCTCTGAGGTGGTAAAAATGAGATAAGTTCTGACCTAGCTGACATCTCACTTGTGTGTTTGACAGCTATGTCCAGAAATGGATAAAATTTAAAGCATTTTTCATACGCTCATCTCAACCTGCATAGGGAACAAAATCTAGAGAAGAGAGTAATGGAGTAAAGTTAAGACTTTTCTATCACAAGTGCATTTCTTACATTACTTAAAATATAACACTTCTTTTCTGAAACAAAATATATGTATTTTTACTGTCTTAAAGACAATTAATTCTACAGCAGAGTTTGATTTCAACATCAGCCTTATGGCAGCCATGTGGGAGTGAAATTATGGGACGTGGAACAAAAGTCTTTGAGCCAAAGGAGGCCTTCTGAGCATAATGATTCTTATTTAAATTAGTCTATGTGTTATTACTCAGTTGAGGAGGGGAGAATGAAACCTACTAAATGAATATTTATTTAAAACCATGCTCACCTGAATTGTAGATGAAGAAAAATAGTTTGCAGCTTGTAAAATGGACAAATATTTTCATATAATAATTATCCTATCAAGCAATCCCAACTCATTTATTTATGCTTTTATTTTTTTTACATTTAAACTTGTTTTTCTTGTCGGCGTTCCTGCCAATTGATCGGTAAATGTGCTTAAAATTACTTTGTATATTACAATGACTGCCACCACTTCAAACTTGCTTAGTAATTTAGCAAACTTCTTTGCCAATGGGTGAAAGTACCATGGATTATATATGTATAAGAAAAGGTACAGTCATTATGGTTCTGTGTGTGGAAAGGAATGGTTTTCTTTAAAGCTGAGCAGTGAGTGAAGGAGCCCTCGGTGCATCATAGTGTGTGTGCATGTATGTATGTGAGAATCTGTGTGTCTGTAACGTCTAGAAATGTTAGTCAGGAACCTACCAGCGATACTCGCCTGTGAAACCTGAGAAGATTTATAACAAGTAGGTAATAGTTTCAGGCCTTTGTGAGGAAAGCATGAACTAAAATTCATGCTGTAGCAGAACATGGGTTTTAGGGGGAAAGAGAAAACCCGGGGGTCTTGTTTCTTCACAGATCTCCTGCACATTTAAAAGGGTACTGAGCTGGCATCAGGTAACACTGAACAGCTCTCTAGGATTTAAAAAGAATCAAACAGTACATTTGGAGATCACCCTATCATTTTGAAGAGCATTCTTCGTGTGTTTGAAAACCCGCAAGCTCGCATGCATTATGACAAGGAGTGAGCTTCCCAGCTCACCAGACAACAGATTTTATCAAAAGAAATAAATAAAGCAACCAAAATAAAGTGAGACAAAGGGCCTGATTCTCCTCTCACTCACACCTGTTTTACCTCCATTGACTTCCATGCAGTAAGCTACTCTTGATTTACCTTGGCGTGAGAGGAGAATTGAGCCCTGAATTTTATTTTGATTCAGCTTATATGAGTGTTTAAATAGCACTTTCCTAAATGTTGTAAAACCATAACACAGCCCCCTGTGGAATTCAAAGGGAGGGATTCTTGGTGCATTAAGTCAGGTAGATAGCACAGTAAGATTCAATAATATAGCCACGGATGAATATGAGGAGATGTTGGGCCAGATCCTGCTCTCCCTAATCCATCAACAGAGCCACCCATTTGAGTAAGGTGAGAAGGATTCAGCACATTAGCTTTTATTTTTTGTGAGGAACAACCAAAGCATTACGGATTGAGTTGGTCAATTTATAACCAATAAACATAAAAATGGAAACTTCTTCTCCAAAGCAGGGGTTATTCATGCTGCACTTGCTTCTTTCTGTGGTTTCTGTAAGTTTAATTTCAAGGAAAGGCTGTGATATGGCTTGTTTGTAAAAAGTTTTTATTTTTATTTTATGGGGACTAATTTTTATTGAATTAATTTGATAGAGAATGAGCATGAATGTTTTCTCGTGACACTCCAGCTGTCATGTTTTGGTCGGGGTATCGAGTGTATTTTTTAGGTGTAACTTTAAGTTTCCTTGTAATAAGTGTAATGGTAAGGAAAGGGAAGAAGAGTTAGTTTGTCATTAACATTCTTCAATTCTGGAGCCCATCAGGAGGTAGATAAGGTAGCACAGGGTCCATCCACCTCCCCAGCCACAGGAGGACAATGCCTGGAATGTTTGCAATGTGTTTCTATTTTTGTCATACCTATGTGTGGCCATCCATCTGGTCTTAATCAATCAGTCTCATCCCAGAGCTTTGCTGTTCTCCCAGCTGAAATAATACACTTCTTCATCAGAGATCTGCCTCAAGGAGGGTCACTGCTCATGATTCCCCAGACAAGGCATATTAACAAGGCTTACATATTTGTAAACATAGGTAAACCCAAGAGGGGTGGTTGGAAAGGAACATTTTGAAATATGAATATTTTATGAATAAACCACTGTGATGTTTACTTAGAAATATTACATAGCAAAACTTGATGAAGTACTGGAGTTACATTTATTTTAGCAAAAAATCTCAGAAGCACAGAGACAAAGATAAATGATGGAGAAATGAATAATCCACCACCCTATTTAATCAGAGGTAGTGTGTATAAAATATGTTTCTCAAAGAGCAGGGAAAGTGGGCGGTGAGCACTGTAAAATGTGCCATTTATTTATTTAGATTGCACATCAGGAGATGAAACAAATGAAAACTCTGACTTGTTAATAATTTACATTTAAGTGGAAAATTCTTACATGCTGTTAAGATACCTCCAAGACCTGACACTGCAAATGCAAATAATTTACATTCTTTGTGCGCAGACGACTCAGCTTGTCTGGAAAAAAAAAAAATTCAAATAAGTGTTCAGGGGGCAATCAAAACCAGGATACATTTACACTCCTATAATTACATTTATTAATTTCGGATGACTCTTTTGAAGCATTCATGTAGCTGACCTCTCCATTCATCAGGTGTTCCTTGCTGAGAATCCGCTGGGCATACCTCACAACCTAGGAGGTAGGAGATGCAAAAAAGGGGGATTTCTTTTCAAAAAGCAGCACTATTACTTTTCCCCTAACAGCTTATGCAAAAAGTTTTGTGAGAGAAAAAAAGGCCCAAGCAAAAAAGAGGAGTGTGCATAACAATAACTACCTCTGTCCCTTCTGGTTTTGTTCTTTTCATGTCAGGGAACTTTTTAGCTGTGCTGCCTGGGTAACTGCTCTGGAAGGTTGGAATATCTCTTGTTGAAGGAGGTCTGTGATTGAGGGCCCTCTGACACAACCTTTTGTTGCACTGAGGTGTTTGATCCTCTTTTCCTTTCTTCTAAAACCAATCCCATCCCTTTAAAAAATGGATAACCAGCACTTCTTTTACTTATTGTCAGCTTTTGGAAAGTTACTGTGGGGGGTTGTCGAAGTTTAACTAGTTAACCCCTTGCATGCTGATCTCTTTCTGACATGATACTTTTTTCTTTTTGTTAAACATGGAATAGTTTCATAGCTGTGTCAGGTATGCAAATCCTCTTTCGTATCAAACCATGTGATTAACAGGCTTTGGGGCTGCACACAGTTTTCTTGCAGATCTTTGTTTTGCCTCACCCTGCAGACCTTACTCAGGCAAAACTGCCCATTATAATTAAAGGGATGCTAGCTTCAGCAAGGACAGCAGGATCAGTCTTGAAATCAGGGTGTGGGCAATTCAAATGCAGTGAAACTTCAAAATGATTCACAATTTGAAATTGTAGATTTCCTTATCTTTCCTTAAACTTGAAACTTCTTTTGCGAGTCACCACAGGCACAAGCTGATCTGAATACTCATTTTCTTGCTCTGTGAGAGCAGCTCTCAATAATAAGAATTCACAGAGAGTTACTCTTCAAAACTATGTGGTGACATCTGAAAGTAACAAAGGAAGAGCACCTTAAAATGAAAATTGCAGTGTGTTTGCTCACTAAGAGCCTTGTGATTAAATGCTGGATTTTTTTTTCTTCAAAAAAAAAGGGCCACAACCCAGGCTGCAGGAAAGAAAAGCAGCTTAAATGGATTATTTAACAAAAAGCAACTTATGGCTCCTAGATAGTGACCTACATTCTGCACACAATGATGATGTTTTACGGTGGTGATAGGGTTAATAACCTAACATCATTCATGTAGTGTTTTTTGAAAATTGAATTTTACTGCTACAAAGTAAATGTAACAGCCCTCTGGAGACAATATTACAGGCACTTTATTGTTTGCTAAGCTGATGTCATCTTTCTACGGACTGACTTTAAAACAAAGGCTGAACATTTATTACAAATATCACTGTGTGAAAGGAAATCTACTGAAATATTGTTTAGAAGGTGAACTGATAAAAAATTGTATTAATACTTGGCTTTGATTATCTGCAAAGTAATGCCTGGAGAATATTTCCCACGTGACCTTTTTTCAACATAAATTTTCATCTTCGATATTCACATGCTCATTTTTAAATATTATCCATCTCTGAGTATGTGTTTCTTTAAATTTGTTTTATGATATACTTTAAAATTCATTCATATAACTCTTCACAGCTTCTTTTTAAGAATACAGATGAGATTTTGATTGGAGTCTAAAATGTTCCCCTCAAAGCTGTTTTATACAAACAGAGTCATGGCCTGCTCATTGAAATCAATGGAACTACTCACGTGAGTAAAACCAACAAGCTTTTACCATCAGGGACATGCTTAGGACCTGATCCTGATCCCATTCTGAATTAGGGCACTATTCAGGCCCAGTGTAAGCATTAAAGCCAATATTTTCAAACCTGAATCCCTAAGGTTATGCTCCTAAATCCATAGTTAGGCACCTAAATAAAAGTGGTCTGATTTTTCAAAGATACTGGGAACGCTCAATGGCTTCAACAGGATTTGTGGGATATTCAATGCTTTAGGAAATCAACCCATGTATATTTAGATGACTAAATATGGGTTTAGGGGCTTAATGTTAATCACCCATTTTGAAAATTTTGTCCTTAGTTTGTAAATGACACAGAGCCTTCTGCGTTTATTTACGAGTTTCATTCACACAAATAAAAAATCTATCAAGTGAGCAAAATACCTTGCCTCCTTTTTACAAGAGTAAATGATTTATTTGCAAAAAACCTAATGTTCATAAAAGTTACAATTTCCTTTTATGTTTCTTCACTTTGAGAGCAAATTAATGATCATTTTAAAGTAATAATGACTGTGAGGAAAAGGTATTCTCATGTATTACAATATCACTAATGTAGCTTTTGAAGGTGACATACAAAAAGAGGAAATCAGCTTTATGGGAAAGGGGGCCTAAGCATCTGATTAGCTAATCTGTGTTGAAGAAAGGTTGCAAGAGTAGTGTAGGAAAAAAGAGACAAGTTTAGAAAGTGCATACAGAAGTTACAAATAAAACTTGTAATTTAATGGGAGAGCTGTGATGTTAGTATTTCTTTCTGAAGTTTGAATAGATGCAGCACATACTGAATGAGTGGGACATTCACCTACACTACCAAGCAGAGGTTTATATTCACAACCTCTTGTTAAATATTTAATGCTAACAGGCTGTGGCAGCCTCTATCACTGGGATTAAAACTGGCAATTGGACTATAACAGTTTACTTTTAATATCCTCAGAGCAAAGTTTTTAGATTGCCAACAGTTATCAAAGAGCATTTTGCCTGTTTCACGGATAGTCATATTCTTAGATGTTTGAATATTATTTTGCGTGTCAAGCCAATCTGTCTGGCATACCACCCAACACCCTTTAACTTGTGCTTCATGGCATTTTTTGTTTAAATCTTTGGAGTTGCTCTCATAGGTTTAATCCTGACACAAACAATACTCATGTTGACATCAGTGGGGGTTGCATGTAGGTAGTACTGCAAAATCAGGCCTTAAATTAAAATTAAAAAGAGACATATTGTTTAAAAATATAATCAAGAACTATGAATTTTCTGTTTAACTGATGTGTGAAGGTGACCTAGAATGCAACCAAACACAGTTCAAACAAGATACAAATGTTCTCAGAACCTTTGGAACTTTCTAAATATCTCGAGGTACACTGCAGAATATTCTTCCTCACAGTACCTGCTAGACGGACTGACTCATTGGCAAAATGGGGTCTGAGGGCCTGATCCAAAGCCCATTGAAGTCAGTGGAATGACTCCCATTGACTTCAATGGACTTTGGGTTAGACCCTAAGTTCATTTTCACAAAGAGTATCCTCAGCCGACCTTCAAGTGCAGTACTGATAATAGCCTCTAATCTTTAAAAGGTGACTTTCTGTCAGAAAAATTGAAAACAATAGTTTTCTCCAATAATTTTCCCCATCTGTGTGAGATACAGGGGGAAATCTGCTGCAGGTGTCACTAGGTGCAACCCCCTTGAAAGTCAATGGACTTGGACCCGCTAATGCCAGCCGTGCATCTGACATACAGCGTTCAACTGCCCTCTGATCTCAAGGTTAACAAGATAGATATATAGATCTACAGTATACAATATGTGCCATTAAATTTACCAATGCTGCAAATGGATGATGCTAGGCATCTCCTTTCTAGCTCACATGCTACAATTGTTTCAATTGCTTTGAAGTCAAACATGTTTTATGTTGTTTAGGAAGAAGTCTCTGTAGTGTCTCCCACAGTAGACAGTATTTGGTTGTAATGAATATAAAGGTGATTCTTTATTGAGGCTGCAGGACACAGACGGGACCCTGAAGTTTGCTAGCTTGCAGCCTGACTAGCTGAGCCCTAGTGTCACTACAGAGAGGTCTCTCTAACTCCCAACCTGGATTTTGTAGTCACAGAAAGGAGTGACAAATACTGTACATAAAGCATACAAGAAGGAACAATATCCGTTTTTTACAGAGGAAATGTCAAAATAGTGTGCCAGGTTATACAATCAAAATTTCTTCATTATTTTAGTTGTACTAGAATTCAAAGACGGTTTTATTTTTAAAAAAAATGAATCTAATCAAACATTTGAACCTAAGGATTAGTTTTTTACAGCGAGATAGAAAACCCCCAAATCTTGAGGAACACTTTCAGAATAACCAGAGAAAAATAAACCGTTCCTTATGTCAGTCTTGTTAGAGAGGGATTAAGAAACTGGCAATTATTTTGGCGACCTTAATTGTTGCTCTGGAGGAAAATATGTAATTAGAGCACGTTCACAGGCCTGCACACCTGCAGCACATCCTACAGTATAATGTCAGCTTTCAGTGCTTGCTGGTGCCAGGTTCTATCACAACCAGTCACAGTGATGCTCTGAGAACATTTCGGACTCATGTAATGTGGCTTCTGTGTATGAAAGAAGCAGGCATTTACACTGCCATACAATGGAGTGCATTACTGCAACACTGGTTTCATTATTTTCTGACGCCTACCTTCAGCACTGCTCTGGTTTACTCAGTTTGAGGTTTTATTGTTACGGTATAATAGTCCTGTACATTTCTGAAATTCTCTTATTATTCATCTTATTAATACAGTACTGGCTTGATTATCAGGCTGCAGTTGTGAAGGGGAAGATTCAGAGTGTTAGCTAAGTCAGAAGCTGGGTAAATTCTTGGTATAATAAGAACAATTGTTTGACGTTTGTTAGATATTTTGCATGTATGCATATATCTGCAGATGCCAATATACATATGTGTCTATGGTGTATTTTGCTACCGCTATGTCTAAAGAGAGTGAGAAACATTCTGACAATATTAAAATTTTTGAGGGAACGGTGAAACATCATCTTGTGACACTCTTCAGCCTCTTTTTTTCTCGTAGTTTCTATTAAAAAACCCTCTGAGGTTTGGAAAGCTAGTTAAAATAAAGGAATAGTGGAGGGAATAACTATCTTCCAGCTAAATTCAGTAATCTGGCATGCTGATAGTTAACAGACTTCTCCCCCTAAGGGAGATACACTGTATTTTGCTATCTGACATGTTGTCATATATAAAGAAATCAATTGGTAATTAAATGATGCACCTTGTGAAGATGACAAAAGGCATTTGGTTGCGAAAAGAGAACTGGGTTGTGAGGGGTTTGTAATGAAGGCCTAATGACTATTCATAAGAGATTTTCAGTCCGTTGATCCACTTGACTGGAAAGTTCTGCCCTGGAGAGTTAGTGCTGTCAGTTTCTCTCACCTCAGAAAGCCGCCGCAATCGACGGTGTAGAGTATGAGCGAGAAATTATCTAGTTGTTGCTTCAGGCCTGTCTTAGGTCACATGCAGAAGGCACACATCTGGCTTCCTGTAGGTGCAACCTCAGGACATAAACTTTGACTAATTTTTAAACTATAAATATGTAAGACTGACACTGAATAAGTTACCTTTTATTCATATTTTAATATATTTTATAGCACATCAAAGTCTTTTAGTGAAGCTACCGTTTTGGACTCTCAATTGCTGTTCATATTTCAGTAATGTCATTTTTCTGTCATGTGCTAGGGAACGTTTTAGGCAGTTTCTGTGGCTCAGATGCTACCCATGTTACCTTTTGTCTCCCTGTTTACAACCAACTGACCGGTCAGAATTATTTGTCTACTCTAAGGTCACCTACACTGAGACTTGATGGAGATGTCAGGAGGCGTTACTGGACTGCATAGACTTTGCCCTCACTGGAGTCTTTTCATGTTATAAATATTTCAGGTCACTAGTGTCCAGGGTAATGGAACCAGACCACTGATAGTTCCTTCTTTCAAGATCTTTCCTCATCCTTTTCCTCTGCAAGAAGTCCTTTGGATGAGGAATGTTTGTATCTGGCATGCCAGGATGCAGGAGCTCACAGCTGCTAGAAAAAAAGTGTCCTGGATACATTCATGGTACCAGGAATTGAACCGCAATTTTTGAGAGTGCAGATATGAGCATACTCCTATGATGTGAATTTGTGGTTCTATAGCCTACACTGTGTCTTTGAAATGGGCAAATGTCTCCATCCAGCAAATCATAAAATATAATTAAAACCAAAAAGGAAAAAAAAAACATTTTGGAAGACTGTTCTGAGGTGTGAGATGTTACACTTTATTGGTGATCTCCTATAGCGCTCCTGTGCAAAGGCAGTACCCAGGGAACTCTGTACATATTTGCTTTTGAAAAGTGACCCTCCACATTATCTTATCAAGCAGCTTACCTTATCAAAGGTAAATTTGTTTATCACCTCATTAAGCTTTTTTTCATGGGTACTTGAAAGCAGTATTTGTGGACAAAAACCTACCAAAGGCATTGTTTGAGACATGTGTACCAAGGACAGTATGGCAAACTTCAGAGGTTTCAATCTGACAGTAATGGAGAAGCAAAGTAATTCAATACATTATGCGTATTTGAGAAGACCTCACTGGTGTTTCCTTCTTGTGTATTGTGGTTACTGAATTTTGCTGCTGTGTTTGCCAGAGCTGACAAGGTGGACCAAATGAATGGACAAATGCCAAAAAAACAATTATGTTTATTAATGTACATTGATTGCTTGTTTAGGGTATAAAACAAATTAAAAAATACATTAGTATTTAAATCTTCTTTTTATAGCTGGGCTAATGACTACTAGTAATATAGTATCTAGTAAAGGACATTCTACAATACCTGTAAGCCCTGGTTTTATTGTCAAATTAGTTTACTTTAATTTAAAAGGATGTTGCTATTGGAAGAAATGTTTATTTCTTTAAATGATAACCTGGCTTGTAATATTCAAGTCAATTAGTTAGGGCCAGAGTCATCCACTCTTACACTCTGACTCACAATTTTAATGGGACTATTCACAAAGTGAGACTGTACCCTATCACCCCATGGAGGGAGCTGGAGTTTGTTGCCCTCTCTATAGAAAAGGAGGGAGGGCCTCTACTGAAACTGGAAGGTCCCAGGACTATCTGCACAGAGGTTGTGTGCCTCTGTGCTGGCCCCAGGTGGCTCCCACTTTCCCAGCTACCTGGCTGCACACGTCCATTGGAAAAGATCTACCCTGGATTCCCCCAGGCATAGCTCCATCCTGAATCAGCTACATTCCCAAGAAAGGGGGAAAGAAGTGGGTCTGCAGAAAAAGATAATACAGCCTAGACTGCTTCTCCCTCCATGCAGTTTCCACCTTCTCCTCAGCACAGATTCTAGATTCACAGAGCACTGTCCTCAGGATCCACTGGCCAAGTCAGGGACAGTGTTGCGTAGCCATTTGAGCCCCATTCGTTCTGGGAAGGGGGAGAACCATACTCAGAGCATTCCCCTCCCCTGCTCCTATACATTTATTTAAGATCCATAGCTGTGATTTGTCCATAGCATGGCAATCCTCATTCAATGGTGACTCTGCTGATACCTGGGACAGGGCATCTGGGATTCCATCACAAAATTGTTTACTATGTACAAGAAGACACTAACTAATGTTATTGTGTCCCTTTTAAGCCTATGCAAGAAAGTTATGGCATTTTAAGTTGAGGGCAGTATCACTCAGAATGGTGTTAGAAGTGCTACCAAATAGCAAAGTGAAGGCCATAAAGTAAACAGGACTTTGTGACACCTTGACCTTTCAGATTTTATAGCAATTGTTTATAATGCTGGACTGATCACTAAAATACGTCTTCAAAAAAATGGCGCTTTAGCTTTATTTTGCCTAATTTACTCTCTCTTTATGTCTTATATAGATTTCCCCCATGTTATGTTTATTTATTTAAACAATTTTTAATTTTCTTCACTTGCCTTCTTATCTCTATCACAAAGATTTACCAATATGGTTCCCACGCTTAACTGGTATCCTTCAGAATTCTCTAATATTACCTCTGAACATGGTTCGGAATGTGGATAAAGTTGCTCCAAAGGACATTTTTTTGCAATTTTTGGTTTCCGTTCTGCACACAAAGGCAAAGTCGCCATTGTCTTAAATAACGTATAAGATTTTTAAAAAGAATTGATTCCAAGTCCACAAAAGTTCCCATATTCTGTTTTTACACTCTCAGGAACCATACAATACCCCTATAAACCTACCGCAGTACTGTGAGGCCCTAGAGGAACTAATGGGGCCTGACAGTTTTGCAGTTAAAAAGTATACATGAGGGTCACTTTCCCTTAAATTATCTATTGTATGTCAGCTGTTCTTAACTGCAACAGTCTTACTTTCGTCCCTTGCCTAAAATGGATAGCTTGTCTACAATGTCTGTAGCAACTTCTGTAGATGGCATTTAAAGTCACTACTTTGTCTTAAGGAACACCTTGATGGCATTAATAATTTCAGATGGATTTTGTATTTGCATTGTTTCTTCAGTTCTGGAGAATGTTTGGATTGTTCATTTTGCTTGGTTCATGTCACAGCACTTGAGTTATATCATAATTTCTCATTTGCTGCACAACTTTATTCTATTTTTATGCTCCTGAGTGATGCTGCTTTAAGTGCCCATGAGTGGTACTTCCGTACTGTGAGCACTATCAGAAGCAACCTTAGGCAGATAAAACTCCTTCTCTTTTTGTTGGGAGGGGGAAGGGGGTCATTGTCAAGAGCCTTTTTTCTCTGGACTATTAAAACCGTAGTTAGTGGAGCCTTTTTCACAAAGGGAGACTACACTTGGGGTCATGCTTATTTCAGAATCAAAGACTTCGTCCTAAAATGCTTCTCATTACTAGCCAAACTGAGCAGTGGTCATCTTTGCTCTGTAATTAGAAAATCTGACATTTTAAAAAGATGTTCATAAAATGAAATATTTAAAGTTTTCCCCCTCCTGATTTTAAAATAAAAAATAACTAACTTGCATGGTTCACATGGTACTTAAATAAACCTGCCACCCTTATTTCCATAGATTAATGAATAGCAGAAAATATATGGCAAAGGTTTATGCTCACACTCTTTCCTGCCTTATCAGGGGCATTCTCTTTAATTATAAGATAAGTGTGATTTAGTAGTTATTTTTGTAACCTGGCAGAGATACTGCATCTGTAGAGTTTGATTTTAGCATATATTAGCATCAGTGTAACAACTGATGACCTGTGCTTTCTGTACCTCTTAGCAATTAAGGAGCATATAGTATATAACGAGTTGCTGTAGTAACCTGATACAGCTGCATATTGATGTTTATCATTAATTTATTTAAAAACCTGATTGCTAATATACAGACTGCAGCAGCTGGACAAGATCACATATTGGTCGCGATTACACGTTTCTCTCTCTCCATTATGTGATCTTTCAGGGTTTAGATGTATGAATATGAAACTGTTCTGTTTTCTTTCAGAAGGCTTGCAAACTCCTTAAACAGTAGAACACAGTTTGCAATTGTTGTGGTACGGAGGGGGTGGCTAGGAGCTGGGGCTGCAGCCTTGCCCAGTTGTAGATAGAATAAAACTGACAATGATGCAATGGAGCTGGCATCTGGACAACTCTGTGGGATGAATGGCGCTGGTCTAGCAGTCCCTCCGGTGGTTGCAGGCCTTGTAATAGCTAGCGTAGGAAGGGTGGTGAAAACTGATATGCACTATTACTACATGTATAAAACTTAACACTGGGGCCATAGCGCAGGTGGGGGGTTCCTGTTTATTGATTTTTATTACTTTGTTAGAACATACAGCTAATGCTTCTATGCTGCAGGAGCTCTGGGAGTGCTCACCTCAGGTAATAAACCTTTCTGTACTTTGCAATAGGTCACCATTTACATGGGGGCTTACATTATGCTGTACAAAGCTGTGTGTCTCCCTTTCCATTTCCTTTTGTAGTGTGCTGCTAAAAGAGAAAGAAAATAACTTACTGCATTTATTCTGAATTTTACAAAACTGTCCATTCCTGCTATGGAAATGGTCCCTTATTCTAATTACTCATATTTCCAAGAAAATTAGTCACACAAACTTATGTTATGTGTTGTCTCAGAGCTTGAAAGCAAATTAGGTTTCCAATAAGACAGTACATCAAACAAAGTAGCATGCTCTTGATGCAGATGACTTTTTTTTTTTTTTTCGAATTATGGTTGGACATTTTTGGCAGACAGATTGTCTTTTACTCTATCAAAATGACAGTTTCTTTTGTAACTGCTACATTCATAATTAGAAGGAGAGAAGCAATCTGCCCAATTTAATATACTAAAAGAAGTTTAGTGTCTTGTGCTAGTAATTTCATTATTTTTAAATATGAATTAATTGTCTTAAAATAATATTGTTAGAAGTATAACTAGTAGGATTATGGAGCTAATTCTTCTCTTTTTTTAATCAAAGCTCCTATTAATGCACTTCAGATTAGATGTGAATTTTATTTTTGCGTCAGGTATGCAGCTATAAGATTTAGAGGAACTTGGGGTAGGGGGTTGGGATTTCTGGGTGCAAAAATTCAGTTGAGCAAAAAAATAGTCCTCCAAGTTTACTATAATCTTAAATCTTGCAAAGCTTCATTAAAGGTAATGAATGAAGGGTCTAGATAGAGATTGGCAATGGAACAAGAGGTCTTTCACTTAGTGCTGTGTGCAATTCACAAAGTTTGCTTCCTGGAATTTTGCACCAAATTTGTTGTGATTTTAGTTAGTGGGATTTAACACACGTACCCTGATTTCACTTTATTCACAGTGTTAGTGAAATGGTTACTTTCTCATTAAAGTCTTGAAAGTTTTCAGTGCAAAAACCATGGCCCTGATCCTGCAATATGACTTCATCGGGGTGCTACGAAAACATATGGATCCACCAGCACAGATGAGATTGCAGGATCATGATCAATATTGTCTCCAAAAACTTGATCCTTTTTTTTGCTCAGAAACAGGCCAGGTTTTGTCTGAAAAATTAACATACTTTAGTGAAATTTTATCCTGAAAATGGGCTGATTTTTGAATTCATATAAAATAATGTGACTAAGCTTGACTTTAAACTAATTTCACAGTTGCTTCCTAATAATTTGCACATGTCTGTTTTCATCTCTGTGTAAACACTAATTCAAATCTAGACCACCCATTTGTAACCAAAGGATGTTTCCATCTGATGACTGTTGGCCTATGTGAAATGAGTTGGTGGTTTCACAACCACCAGTTCTTGGTACACAAGGGAGCACACCAGAAAATCCCACAATATAATTGGCATATGTTTTGGCAGCTTAATTAGTGAACCCAAGGATTAAATGCACATGGAAGCCAAACTACTCTGTCCTGTCAGATTTGAGGCCCATTGGCAAGTCAGCTTGCGAAGGCTGTTTATAAAAGGAGGCGTTCACTCATCATTCTGTTTTCACCCCTTTATGCTACTCTGGAAGACTAAAGGCATAATGGAGAATACCCCTTCAGTAAAGGGAACCCCATATAACACATAGTTGCCGGAATGACATTACAATTCCTTTCTCCCCCCCCCCCCCCCCCTTGGAGCCCCAGCATAGAATGTGGCATGAACATTGTGGGAAGGGATATAGCCAAAGTCCGTTGCATTTTGGCTGTTCTCAACTGCTGCAGCAGCCCTTGGGGAACCATTGTAGAGAAACATGAGGTTCAGCAGTGCTGAGGCTGCTGTAGCTTACTTTAAGGGGCATCCAGCTGATCCAAGAATATGGGAAGTATAAAGGTGACTTAAAGTTTGGCTGGAATGGGGAATCAGATCCCAGGGCTGTAAATACGGTCTCTTTCACTACCTTTAAAATAAAATGATTTGTTTAAAAAAGAAAACACTTAAAAGCATGGGGTGGGAAGTACTTCAGTCTTTGAGGTTTAAAGCCTCAATCCACATCCCCTATTTTACCTCTATACACTAGCAATATCTCTGAAGTTTATACATTAAAACAATTCCTGAAAATAATTGTTTTCTCTGTTGGGTGCTCAGTGCATATTCATCCTCTTTGCTGCTCTTCTGCCTTTCACTCTGGTACCACTTTGGCCCTCGCCCCTAGCTGCCCCCTCCACAACAAAAAGACTCATCACATTCAGAATGAAATCATTATGACACAGCGACCTTGTTCTGAACATGACGTTTGGTCTCCGCAGCCCTGTTATATCCCACTTGTGCCAAACTTTACATTTCCTTCTGGCTCGGAGGATAATGTTTTCGCACTTTCTTTGGGCTCATTGCTAATGGCCAGCCTAATGGATGCATTCTGACTGGCCATGAAGAGCAAGTAGTTGGACAAATCTTGAGTGAGTTTAAATTCATGAGCTTTGTCTGAGATTGCCTGTGGAGGAAGTATATATGAGGGTGTGCATATACATCTGCAGTAAGTAATCTTTTTCAGATATATTATATTACATACCAACAAAAACCCTGTGTTTAAAGAATGTTATTTAGGTTGCAAAGTCAATGCCGTTAGAATTAGGAAATGCCAGATTGATAGTTGCCTGTGCAACCTTAATTCTGTCATTTCTGCATTTATCTAATGCACTGAATGAAATAGGGTTGTTGAGAAAAAAATAGTATGTGTTCCTACAATTAAAAACTGTGTCATATGAATACTCACAAGTGAGGTTGCATGAGCAACCATTAATTTTGGAATTTCTGAACTTTTATGCTTGACCTTGCAACCTTTAAAGGTAAAAACAAACTCTGTTATGTACAACTGCGCCATCAGTTAGGTTTGAACCCTCAACACAGAATTCTGCCACTTAAGCCATAAGACAAACTATGTTAGCTGAGAGCAGGAGAAGACTGTTGTCCTGATGGTGAGGAAAATGGGCTACAGGCACCATGTGCTGGGTCAAGGGGCTGATCAGGCAGCGCATGGCCCAGTTCTCTTTCTTCTCTTCAAGCCCCCTCCTGGGAATTGGTGAGCTCCTGACACATGTGGTGCCCTCAGAAGGATGCTGAAGCCATGTGCTGAGTCCAGGAAGTGGTCAGGGGAGACTGGCCCAACTTTTTCTCTTCCCTTCCACGAGGTACAAGATTCTTGCTCTACAGGGCCCTCAGATAAGGGAATGGGCTGATGGGGTCATGTCCAGAAAGAGATGTTTTCAGTGGGAAAGAACGTGGCCTGGCAATATTTCTCCCACCCCAAGCTCCAACATCTACCAGTCATTCACAGTGCATGTGTTTGTGCTTGCTGCTGTTGCTTTGGTTACAATGTGGGCCTGGCCATAGAATGGTCATGTTCAGTTATTGTTTTGGCATGTTGCTGTCATTTTCATACAAGCAACAGAGGAAAATGGCAATTTTTAACAGTTTACATCTCAGCCAGACCTGAATGGAATATGATGGGATAAGTGAAAGGCACATCTCTAGCCCCAGGGCTTTGTCTCTGCCAAAATTCTGAAGGCCTGTTGCAAACAATGGAAGCATTAGAGCTTCTCAAAAACAGGTCTCAAGAATCTTTTCTAATGGAAAATACTATGCAATCTAGATATAAGGGGCACCAGTAGCTACCCCTGTTATACGTTCTGTTCCGTACATACAGCAGAGACATGCCTCCCCACTGTTCTCAGCCAAATATTCATTTTAGTAATGCTATTTACTGGAGGACATCTTACTAACCGAGTTAATGCTTATACTAAATCACTCTCAGGTACCTATTTTTTATAAACATGCCGTTTGCATGTTATTTTGCTTCTAATGTTAATATTTTTGTTCAGCCACACTCCTGCTTTTTAACATTCTCCTAAGTGATCAGGGAGTTGCTTTTTTATTATTTTAACTAAAAAAAATTCAGTAAGTAAGCTGTGTTCTAAGTCCACTGCAGGGGCTTCAGCTGCAGTCCCATGCTCTTTTACAAGCATGTCATTACAGATCTGCAAGTGAGAAGGTGAATTCTCCCTACGGCATGTATTGAAACCTGACATAAGGCCAATAGGACATTGACTCAGTGAGCAATTGTTATCTACATTCTAAGTTTGTAAATTTTCCCAAGTATTTCAGTATTTTCATATCTACTATTTCTAATATCGTTTTTGCTAAATAATGAACTGGCTGGGGTACTTTTCTTTCATTTTCATTGGTCTTAAAAGATGTTGTGTGTTATATTGCATACTCATTTCTGTAAACTCAGAAGCCACTGCTGGTAGTGTGGATTTTCACACAGTTTCCTCAGTGACCCCTAACATCTGCCTAACCTTTAAGCATATACAAACCATCTCTGACTTGGGTTAAAGGGTAGAGGGCTATTTTTACTGTGATTTTTTTTTAAAAAAAAACATGTTTGTTATATTTCCAGGCCAATAATTTTCTCTAAGCATTTTTACCTAGCAGATTTATATATAGTAAGTGTCTGTCTGGTCATCTCAATTCTGAAAACAATGCTGGATTTCCCTTCAATATTAAATGCATCCGAGGTTGGCTCCTTTATCACTTCTTTTCTTCTTGGTGTCTCGGAATTTTGAAGTCTTCTTCCTTTGTCTCAGAAAGGGAAACTGCTGAAAGCATTTCCACCTGGATGTTTAAATTATTTAAGTTGCAGGAACCAGACCTTTTCCCTCCTGAGTAGTTGTGGGTTTTAAAGGCTAAAATTGCTTCATCATGCCAAAGTGAAAGTATGCATAAATTATTTAGTTAAACCTGAGAAAATACAGACTTTTCCTAGTGATCTTTCAAGGGCTGCCTACTTAAATTTCAGAAGAATAGGCAGGTTTTTCTCTCTCTCTTGGAAAATATGTTAAGTACCTATTCAGTCTTTTACTAGATAACAACGATCAAAAATTGGAGAACAGTGTTTTGAGCAAGTGTTTATTAAAAAGTAAAATCCTGTAGCAGAAATCCTAAGTGCTAATATTCATCTAAAAAGTATGAATTTTCTCACCAAAATAGGTAACATACTGTGGTGACTGTTCCTGATGCCATTTAAAGGTTGTGTCAGTATTTCCATTATGATCACTGTTTATCAGGAGTTTATAGCTCACTGTCAAAATACAGGAGCAACATTTTTAACCTACTTTCAGCTGACATTTTTTATTAACTTTAGGCCAGATTATAATACCCTTACTAACAAGGCATAGTACCTTACACCACAGGAATGTCCTAATGAAGTCGACATTCCTACCTGTGGAGTAAGATACTACTCAGGAGTATTTTTAAAGTGTGATCCTGTTCCCACTGACGACAGTTGAACAGGATCAGTATATACACCCAACTCCAATATACACTAAGTATACAGCAGCACAGGACATGGCAGAGTGTACAAGATTAGGCACTCTGCATAGGGAAGTTTGCTCCTGCTCCTGTTGACGTCAGTAGGAGTTTTGCCATTGACTGCAATGGACACAAGAACAGAGCCAGATAGTGTATATAGAAGTAAAAAGGGGGAAAAGACTAGAACAATTTTCCCAATTACTTATTGTACCCTATTTCTGCATGAAAGTCTATCCTCCAGATTGTGTGGGGCAAAAGGAAGGGAATATGTAGGGGACCAAAGTTAATACAAATTGTTAAAAAAGAGTAAGATAGAGAAGCTGGCTGGTATGGGCCACTGCAATCAGACTCAGTCCTGTCACCATTTTGTATTAGCAACTCCCACTGAAGTCAATGGAAAGACTTCATTGGGCTTAAGGCCTTGCAGGATCAGCGCCTTCATTTGCAAGAGGCTTGTTTGTCTTTAAATTAAAAAAAAAAAAAAATCCTGATTTAAAAATTGACATTTGGAAGAGAATTAGCCCACAGATTAAATTCCCAGTACTGCAGCTGTCAAAGGTAACAAGAGTTTCAGCGGGAGAAGGAGCAGGCCCAGTGTCCAGAAACATATAAATATCTCCAGAAAACAGCCCCTTACACTTTTGAAATAGCAATTGTGTAACTGTGTTGAGCATGTGAACTCAAAGAGTGGCAGCCATATAGGAAGGATAAACTCTAATGACTCCAAAAGAGTCCATCAGTCAACGATCCATAGACCTTAATGGCTCCACAGTAGGGATTATGGTACAGCATGTACTTTCAGAATGAATATATACCTCAAAATACTTACAATATTTAGCCAATGGAGCCATTACAATCTATTAAGCAGATAATACCATATTTTCAAAATGAATAGAGTTCACAAAAATACATATTTACCCAAGCTGGCCCTTCAAGCTGTTGTGATATGTTGGATAAATAGTATGTGTTTTCAGAACTGGAGCGGAGACAAGCAGAAGTACTGGAAGGAGTGTTACCGACTTTTTCCTCCTTTTTTTTAAGCCTACACAGGCATTTACCCAATATAACTTCTGTTTATACACTAGAAACTGTTAAGAGTCTCTCATGTCACCTCACATACACCTAAATCACACATTTTTGTTTCTTTATCTGTTTTATGCTGTAAGGGAAAGGAAAGGAACTAAAAAAGAAGCTTGGGTGAAATAACTTTTACGATTGTAACAGTTTGACAAAAGCAAAGTTAACATGAAGACATCACCCCTAGGCCAGTGGAGAAATAAAATGTTAAACATCGCCATGCAAGATGGGGAATCAGCTGTAACTTTGGTTTCATTTGCACTACAACCTGATCATTACCGTTTTCTCTCTTTGAATTATTATAAAGATTTGTATTATATGTAATTACAATACAAAGAGACCCTGCCAGATAAAGGTATTTGCTGAAGTACTGTTTTCAAAATACACACAGTCCTTTCACACTTTAACTTACACTTTTTCATTACCTGCTAATAAAAGTATAGTGGTTAGATTTGCCTAAACATGTCTTGCTAAGTATGTTAACCTCATGAGTAACTCTGGCCTTTAAAGAGACACATTTTAGAACAACTGCTCCTTTTTTAAGGAAAGAAGTTTGTCTTGAGAAAAAAGATACTGAATTCCACCCCCCTTCTGCCAATGCTATAAGCATCCTTGTGCCATAGATAACGGAGTTAAGTATAGAAAATGCATTGTGGCCAGGCTCCCAGATTCACTACAGCCATGTGAATTATAAATCTTACAAACAGGAGTGATACATTATTTTTTATTAAACTTATAACATGACTGTCACACAAATAGTGTTTACATAGAAGGGTACGCATTCAATTTACTCCTGGGGAACATTTCTAAAGAATATAAATTGCATTTTGAAAGCTTCCTTCCGCATAAAGTTCATCAATTTATTTATTTATTTATTGGCATTTTAATTGAGGCTTCCAAACAGCACATCCAACTCAAAGTATCAAAGAGCAAATATCTGTTGTGCAGTTATAAAATCAACTCTAATTTTCTTACTATGAAGTAGCAGATAATC